>NW_027397089.1:17655580-17898878 GCF_003265705.2 Callorhinus ursinus | reverse complement strand
AGAAAGAAAGAAAGAAAGAAAGAAAGAAAGAAAGAAAGAAAGAAAAAGAAAGAAAGAAAGAAAGAGAAAGAAAAAGAAAGAAAAAGAAAGAAAGAAAGAAAGAAAGAAAGAAAGAAAGAAAGAAAGAAAGAAAGAAAGAAAGAAAGAAAGAAAAAGAAAGAAAGAAAGAAAGAAAGAGAAAGAAAAAGAAAGAAAAAGAAAGAAAGAAAGAAAGAAAGAAAGAAAAGAAAAGAAAAAGAGTGAATCTTGAAGGCCCACACCCGAACTGAAAATTCTCAGTTCAGAGGGGACAAGAATACATTTGACATATGGGGTAATGTGAACGAGATAAATATACAAAACATACTGACCCGCGGGGATTCCCAGAACCAACCGGACGCCTGCACTGAGCTGGGAGAGAGTGGTGGTGATTAGGTAGTAGTGATGACCACATCTACCAGGTCCCATCCTTCACAGACATGAGCACACTGAATCCTCACAACCACCCTTGTGATGGGTTATTTTATCCCATAACATCGAAAAGGGCTCATTTTAAGTATGAGAAAACATGTTCAGCAAGTTTGTCCTGGGTCAGAGCACAAGACAGGGATTGTAATATTGGTGACTTTTTGAAAGTACCATCTTGGCTCAAATCTCTAAGGGAATGAGGGAACCAGGGTAGGCCAGGGCAGGGAAGGAGCTACACACAGCTGTGGGCTCCACTGAATGCTGGCCTCAGCTGCGTCCCACGGAAATGGCCGGGGCAGTGAATGGCACCGTGCTGTTAGCTGTGCCCCCCGACGTAAGGGGGCGGGCATTTGCACGCCAGTATCCGTTATTCCTTAGCTGTGCACCGCCCTCATCAGGAGAACACATCCCTTCGGGCACGCTCCAGAAAGGCAGGCAGTTCCCTCTGTGGAGGACAACTATGAGGAGGGCACAGCCATGTGCTGTTAGCAGCCGCTGGAAAGGGGGTGCATCAGCCTGGCAAAGGGGACCCGGGGGCAGGCAGGAACCAATAGCTCCTTCCACGGGATTCATGGACCAACACCGATGCAATTGCCAAGTGGCCAAGCCAGGAGGCACACCCTGATCTGCTTGAGCTCTTATCTCTACAAAGGCATAGATTCGCCTATTTATCCTACTCTTCGAAGTTTTACACAATTAGTATTTTTTTTTCAGGGCCAGCTTTGGGCCAGACACCATCCTCAGAGCTGGAAAGGGAAGGGGACCGGCCAAGAGGGAAACGTGGCTTGAACTTTTGAAGCCATTAACCTGTGAGCTGCCGTGGAGGCCTAGGCCATCGGGCCGGCGCACTGAGACATTCATGCTTGTGTTGGCTTTTTCTCCTAAAGGCTGATGAGATGCAGGATGTGATGCATTTCAACTACATGGCGTGGCCTGATCACGGGGTGCCCACGGCAAATGCTGCAGAGAGCATCCTGCAGTTTGTACACGTGGTTCGACAGCAAGCTCCCAAAAGCAAAGGCCCCATGATCGTGCACTGCAGGTAACGACATCAGCCGTATCTTCTGTTAGGGTCCCACAGGCTCTGCTTTATCAAGCAAAGAGCCCACCGTTCCATATACCCAGTCACACTGAATTTGCCATTATGTAAACCATGACTTTTTTAAAATTTACAATTGATATCTTACCTGATACATGATTTACTTATATTATGGCTTTTCTTATCTCCCATAGCCTATGAGATAGATGTTATTATTCTTATTTTCAGAAGAAAAACAAACTGAGAAGAGGGGAGATAAAGGGATTCACACAAATTCAGGCAGCTAGCATGAGGAGGGATTAAGGCTCAAATCCGTGCCTTTAGGTGCTGTGGGATAGTACCCCAGCCTCTCGGTGATTCTGAGTGGCTTATAACATGGCCAAATACAAAGTCAGATTAAAAATAGCTAATCACAGCGCTGAATAATATAAATATTATTGACCGCCTGCAAATGGCTGTAGCCGCAGAGCTAGAACTAGTGTGTGGCCTCTCAAGCAGACTTTCCAGCAGGGAATGTGCACCGAACTCCGAGGCTACACAGAAAAGTGGAATTGTTTTCTGTGTATCCGCTCTCTGAGAGCAGGAAGCGACTCTCCAGCCAGCTCCCTCTGGAATCCTTACCTTCCTCAGGAGGCAGGGTGCCCTGTGGTGGGACCGGGGTGGGGCTAAGACTGTGCAGCCACACACCTCTTTGAGGGAGGCAGCAGGGTGAGTCAGAAATGTGACAATGAAAGACAGTCGGTTAAGCGTCTGTCTTCAGCTCAGGTCATGATCCTGGAGTCGCGGGATCGAGCCCCGCATCGGGCTCCCTTCTCCCTCTGCCTCTGGTCCTCCCCACTTGTGTTCTCTCTCTCAAATAAATAAATAAATAAATAAAATCTTTAAAAAAGAAAAAAAAATACCAACCACAATCACGTACTTCAAAATCAGGAAAATATTGTCAGGAGTATTTCTTCTTTTATTCTGAGTGCTGCTACCTGTAGTTTGGGGGGTTTTCTAGTGGCCGATGTGTTTGCAACCGTGTAAAAGGACTGTCTGAGGAATATGCTGTCCGAACACTCTTTTGCAGTGCCGGAGTTGGCCGGACGGGAACATTCATTGCCCTGGACAGGCTCTCGCAGCACATTCGGGATCATGAGTTTGTCGACATCTTAGGGCTGGTGTCCGAAATGCGATCCTACCGGATGTCTATGGTGCAGACAGAGGTAGGAACAGAATCAAAATGTATTTTCAAATGTGCCCTGGACTGAGAAACTTCCCATGATTCAGTCTGTTTCAAAACAGTTGTCTCAATTTTTATTTTTCTGTCTCTGCTCTTCCCAGTTTCTCAGTGTGCATGTTCAAACTGCTTCAAGGTATTAAAAAAAAAAAAAAATAGATCTTAGCCTCTAGAAATCCATTCAGTGTATAGCGTTTGCACTGTGGTTGGTATCACATGCCCTTTAGTAATCCAGAACATATGGATGTATCTATACTATCTATAATAGAATAAAACTTTTTGAACAGACTGAGTGTTCGGTGAAGGTGACAGCCATTCTGGGTAAATGCCACCAAGTGGAGACTGTGGAACTGATGTGATTTAATTTATATTTGAAATGCTAGATTTGATTCAGTAAGTTTGGCCTTAGTTCGTCCTCCATGTGACTCTCTGTCCCAGTGCATTTTGGATGATGATCAGGGGTTGGATTTATGCTTTCTGTCCCTCTTATAATTTTAAGGATTTCCAGCTCCCATCCAAGCAGTGCTGCCAGTGCCCTTGATCTTAAAGGAATGGAATTATCATTGTAACAACATGGGAGCATCCCCAGAAATATCCACCAGTGTTATGCGCTCCCTCTTCGTCCTCTCCCACCTAGTCCTCTCCTGCCTGGAAGCCTCAGAATGCACTCCAGCCGGCGTGGTTAGCCCTGGGCTGCTTGCTGCCCACACACAGCATCACACCGCCTCCCAGCAGCAGCGGGTGGGCCCCTGGGTGCGCCCCGAAACCTACGCACAATAGCTGGTTCATAATCTTCGTCACCATGCCCTACTGTGACTTCTCAGCTTCGAGCGTACAGTAATCCTTTTTTGCTCAAGGAGTGTGTGTGGGAGGAACGCTTGGAGAGTAGAAGACAACCTGGCCTGACCTCTTACTCAATTTCCAGATGAAATGCTGCCTTCGTCTTCCCCATGCTTTTCCTACTAAGCATCACTAGGTGTCAGTATAACTCAAAGAGCCTGCAGTAATGGCTGCTTTCTGCGCTTCCGGTTTCTCCTCCCCCACTCTCTTTACTTTTCTCTCCGGCTTCCCCACTCCCCTCTGACCAAGGCTCCACACAGCCAGCCCAAGGGATTTATTTCTGCGCTCCAGCAAGATCATACCACTTTGGAAAGAGTGACCCATTCACATGCAGGTGTCTCACTGATGATGTGTTTGCTCACTTCCTGGAGCCCACTCACATCCCAGCCCTACTGCCTTGGAATTCACAGCGGTGGGGACGTTAACATGACCTCATTAGCGTAAGCTCAAAATGTTCTGCTTTCCCAGAGAAGCCCACTACCTAGTGATTAAACAGTGCTTTATGAATCGGTCCATATTTTTGGTTTTCACCGCTGTAAACTGACATCCTAATATGTGGTTAGAACTCCCCAGTATGTCTATTAATCCCCAGCCTTCAAAGGGCCACTCCTTATTTTAAGTATGTTGGATGTGATGAATTGTCTGCCCCACTGACTTAATTTATGCCTCTTATAACTTTATAGACTTTGATTATAGCCTAGTTGCCTTTGACTTTCCCAATTACAGAATCCTAATGCCTTTTTTAAAAAAACTACCTACACGGGGCGCCTGGGTGGCTCAGTCCGTTGAGCATCTGCCTTCGGCTCAGGCCCTGGTCCCAGGGTCCTGGGATCGAGTCCTGCATGGGGTTCCTTGCTCAGCGGGGAGCCTGCTTCTTCCTCTCCCACTCCCCCTACTTGTGCTCTCTCTCTGTCAGATGGATGAATCCAATCTTAAAAAAAAAAAAAAAACTACCTGCACATGGCAGACCCTCTGTCCAATTTTCAACACCATTATCTCTCCTCAAGTGTGGTAATCACGCCAAAGTACAGCAGCCACCGTGTGCCTCTCAGAAGACTGAGGAAGTGTTTTGTGTTCTCCCTAACTTTCTGGTCCCAAATTTTGGTTGTTTGGCTTCTTTGTTTATGGCAGCATTTTTAAGTTGCCGTCTCCAGGGAAACAGTCTTTTTAAAGTACAATATCCCTTCCCTGAACTCTGGTGGGAAAACTCAAAAGTCAGCAAAAGAGGCGGAGGTCACCACAGGTTACTGATTATTTTCCAACTGTTTCAGCTTCACTCTTGAGTTCCCTCGGGATTCTGCAGTGCAGGCTCTCTAGCTCGAGTTATTTATTTATGTCTGTTTTGTTAGTTATGTCTGGAACATCTTGTCCGTTTACCTTTGTATTTTCCTGGTTCCTGTGCTCTTCATGGTTCAACCTGGATTCTGAATGTTAGGGTTTTCCTAACATCCTCCTCGAGCCCAATCATAATACCCCAGTCCTGCTGCCTTTGACCTTACTGATGTTAACAAGTAAGGAGCGGAATAAACAAATTATTTTCCTCAGCTTTTTCATCCCACAGTACCCCTTTGACACTAATGATTTTCCAAGAGGCCAGAGTGATTCTCCAGCTGATTTCCGATTCTCTATATAAACCACCTGTGTGCTGTGGACCAGGTTCCCTCCCATGGCTGGTTTTCTAATTTTTTCTAATTTTCCTACCTCCTCGATTCTACCGCCCGTCATCTCAATTCTACCACCCTGCCCCACTCTAGAAATAGCAGGACTAACTGATTAAAACAGCCTGTCCAGAGACGCACATTTCAGGTCACAGCAACGCACTGCATGGGCTGCATTTTGACATGTTCTCTTCCCTTTTCTCAACTGACCGGCACATGGTATGAGCCTCTCCACAGGAGCAGCAAGGGGTAGTTAGAGAGTTCAGGTCCGCAGGCCAGAACGCTGTGAGTCGGCCTGGGTCACGTATGGCCTCTGTACACCTAGACAAGCACTTTGAAACCATAAAGCGCTCTATATGGGTGGCATTCACCTCTTTTGAGCTCTCTCTTCTATTTCTATCAAAAGTTTTGTTTAGTTTTCCTCTAATAGGCTTTCCCTGGAGGTCAGTTAGTGCTTTGCTTTGAGCAGCCCTCATCCTGATCAGCAGCTTAGACTTCTCAGGGGCTCTCAAGGATATGTCTGTAAATAGTCTCTCATTTACTTTTCCTGTGGTTCAGCTACTTTTTTTTCTTTGTGACACAAAGTTTGGTCACCGAGTAATTTTGAATTGAAAAACAAGGCACTCTCTGGCCTGAACCGTGCTCAGTGCTCGATAACACCAGAAACAATGGAGTGATGTGTGATCATGAGAAGAGGTAGTCAGTTGTGGATGTGATACTATCACAAAGTAAGGGAATATATTTTCTTCAAAGCTTGAAAAATACAGATTAGGCTGAGGTATCAACCTTTAAGTATTAACCTAACCTTTATAAAGTCGTCATACAAAAGACCCCTTAAATCCTTTGACTGTCATGACTGGATTTTATGTCAAGGTTATTTCTAATGGTATTACTTACAGAGAAGCTCTAGGAAATAAAGAAAAAAGGTGAAAGATCATGAAGTTACTTGATTTCATGGCACCAAGACAGCTTCCTCAATATGCTGATGGATTTCATCTCCATCTTCGTTCAAGTATAACTTTACATGCTATATGTACATATACTAACTTTACACTGTAATTTTCCACTTAACATTTTGCTATACATATCATCCCGAATTGTCCAAAACTCTATAAATCTCATTTTAAAGACACTAATATTTCAGTACAGATCTGCTGTGCCTTATTTAAACCATTCTCCTTTCTACAGAACATTAAATTGGGTCCTTTTCCACTGGTTTACTATCTGTGTCCACAAGGCCATTTACTAGCACCTAAGTAATAATACCTCCACCAACAATAGATAAAAATGACAGCTTCTACAAACTCAGGTCATCATCGAGCATTACCATTTTCCTTTAGCTTTGCTCATATCATGGATGAAACAAAATTGTTTCAACTTACATTTTTTATTATGTCACCATCTTTTGCATATGTTTTAATATTTCCTCAGTTTACTTCAGAAAACCTTTCATAAGCCCAAACTGAGTCCTAGGCATGAGGAAAAAAAAGATATAGTCCCTGCCTTCCAGGAACATTTGGTTTAATTGCCGATATATTTTATTGGCCAATTTAAGTGTGTGTGCTAATGACTGCAGGAATTTTAAACAAAAATAAAGGTATCGAGATGCGTTCGTTAGGTTACTCCTCCCTGCCCGTGGATGCCCACCGAGTAAGCGTCATTAAAGTCTCCCTTCCCACCACCATTATATCTAAGTCAGTCTCCCAAGAGCCTGAACAGCAGCAGAAGCTCTTCATCGGAGGTTTGAGCTTTGAAACAACTGGTGAGAGTCTGAGGAGCTATTTTGAGCAATGAGAAATGAGCTCACGGGCTGTGTGGTCATGAGAGATCCAAACACCAAGCGCTCCAGAGGCTCTGGGTTTGTCACGTATGCCCCTGTGGAGGAGTGGATGCAGCCATGAATGCAAGGCCACACAAAGTGGATGGAAGAGTTGTGCAACCAAAGAGGGCTGTCTCAAGAGAAGATTCTCAAAGACCTGGTGCCCACTTAATTGTGAAAAAGATTTTTGTTGGTGGCATTAAAGAAGACTCCGAAGAACATCATCTAAGAGATTACTTCAAACAGTATGGGAAAATTGAAGCGGTTGAAATCATGACTGACCGAGACAGTGGCAAAAAGAGAGGCTTTGCTTTTGTAACATTTGATGACCATGATTCTGTAGAGAAGATTGTCATTCAAAAATCCCATACCGTTGGGGCGCCTGGGTGGCTCAGTCGTTAAGCATCTGCCTTCGGCTCAGGTCATGATCCCAAGATCCTGGGATCGAGCCCCACATCGGGCTCCCTGCTCTGAGGGAAGCCTGCTTCTCCCTCCCCCACTCCCCCTGCTTGTGTTCCCTCTCTCGCTGTGTCTCTGTCAAATAAATTAAAAAAAAAAATCTTAAAAAAAAAAAATCCCATACCGTGAATGTCCACAACTGTGAAGTAAGGAAAGCCTAAGCAAGAGATGGCTGGAAACTTTGGTGGTGGTTGTGGAGGTGGTTTTGATGGGAATGACAACTTTGGTCATGAGGAAACCGGTGAGGTGGCTTTGGTGGTGGTGGTGGATATGGTGGCGGTGAGGGTGGCTATCTTGGATTGATAATGATGGAAGCAATTTTGGAGGAGGCAGAAGCTCTCATGATTTGGATGACTACAACAATCAATCTTCAAATTTTGGACCCATGAAAGGAGGAAATTTTGGAGGCTGATGCTCTGGCCCCTTGGTGGTGGAGGCCAGTACTTCACCAAACCACGAAACCAAGGTGGCTGTGGCAGTTCCAGCAGCAGCAGTAGTGATGGTGGTGGCAGAAGGTTTTCATTGCTGCCAGGAAACAAGGCTTAGCAGGAGAGGAGAGCCAGAGAAGTGACAGGGAAGCTACAGGTTACAACAGATTTGTTACCTCAGCCAAGCACAGTGGTGGCAGGGCTGAGCTGCTACAAAGGAGACATGTTTTAGACAATACTTACATGCATGGGCAAAAAACTCGAGGACTGGATTTGTGACTAATTGTATAACAGGTTATTTTAGTTTCTGTTCTGTGGAAAGTGTAAAGCATTCCAACAAGGGGTTTTAATGTAGACTTTTTTCTTTTTTTGTACCCATGCTGTTGATTGCTAAAGTAATAGCCTGATCTTGATACTGAATAAATGTGTTTTTTTTAAATGGTATCAACATTTTGTCAAATTTCAGAAAATAATTTTCCTTCCCATTTTCCAATTTACCCTTTATTTTATTCATTTTACTTTGTTTTAAAAATTGTAGTTTGAAATTTTCATTTGTGATTTATTACATTGCTTTGAAGTTTAGAAAGTCCCTCCTAAAAGTAATCAGAGAAAAACTAACCTGTATTCCGCCCCCCATATTTTTATGGCTTAATTTGTTAAACTTCCCAGAATTCATTTTGGTGTATTATGAGATGATACACTATTTTTTTTTTCAAAATAGGCCCGTGATTTATTGATTGGATAGTCATTGCCTTTAGCGTTACGTTGTGATGACCTAAGCTCTATTATTAATCAAAATATTTTTACAGTTGATTCTCTTGGATTTTCTAGTTATAAAATTATCTCATAAATAATGGACATTGTTTCCTTTGACATCATATCATAGTATCTAATTCTGCCGTAGTATGAAAATACTAAATCTTTGCATGTGTTTGCACAATACCTCGCTCTGAACCCTGCTTTGGTCTTTTGCTCAGGAGCAGTATATTTTTATCCACCAGTGTGTGCAACTGATGTGGATGAAGAAGAAGCAGCAGTTCTGCATCAGCGATGTCATCTATGAAAATGTTAGCAAGTCCTAGTTCAGAATCCAGAGCAGTAAGTAGACGAGGCCATCGTGGGCACTCTGTCTTCGAACCAGGGAAGGGGACGTGATGGGATACAACAGAAGGCAGCAGTCACCTGTTGTATTGATTCTGACCCCCCAAATGTGGTTATAGGGAGAGAGTAATACCATACAGATCTTAGAGCTCCAGTGCACCTTGGTCAGGGGATGACAGGCAGGAGCTTCGGCAACTCCTTATGATTTGACCTTCCTTCCCTGCATCCAGAACTTTCAGTTGTTCTAATATTGGATCTGTGCCTGAGATATCAGGATGCTACCCTTCCACTCTGTTTATCTCAATATTTTGTGCTAATATTTTATGGATTACAAGGGTCATACAAGGGGTTACAAAGGAGATATGAGCTGGAGTACACATCCCAAAGAAGAGAAACAATATTAACACCAGTCTCGGGATGGTGGAGTCGAGGAATGCCTTGCTTCCGTCCCTTATGTGAACACTTACTTGAGAGCTTCTTGAAAACATTAGTAACATATTCAATGCCTTGTGCTCAACTTTGGCTACGAGATCGATTTTGGAGGTGTTATACTCTTAGCTGAAGTAATAATATGCCAATTCAAGTCAGTAAACAGTGAAATGTATCGGAGTATAGTGAGGTGGGGGGACCATTCGCAGGGTTGGGAGAGGACAGGGGGGCATTGTGGGATTCATATGGAAGGACAAAGAGCATATGGATAAGTGGGTAGCAGGATAGGAATCGTATTCTACCTTTATACCTATCAAAACATAGAAAGCCCAAGGAGGCAGGAAGGGTAAAGACTAAGAAACAAATTTGCCAAAAAGGGGAAGATATTTAGACCCACAAAAGGGACTTAAAGGGAAAAGGGTGCACAGATAAGCCTGTGTCCACATGGGCGATGGGGTTGAGTGTAAAGAGAGCAAGTAGTGGAATCGGGAGGAAGATGCTCTACTTCTAGACCCAGACCTGTCAGTGTGTGCCTCGTCCCTGCCAAGCTGCTTACTGTCTCCCTCTCTCTCTCTCTCTCTCTCTCTCTCTCTCTTTCATCCACAGAACAGGACATGCCTCCCTTGCTTCCAGAGTTTTTTAGGGGCCCTGCTGGCCATTTTGCTAAGAAGAGCCCCTGCTTTGTAGTCTGTGGCCAAGGAGACAATCTATCTCACTGAAGCACCGGGAAGACTTAGCCTTAAAGAGCCTACAGTGTCTTTTGGACTCCTTCACTTCTGGACATTTAATAACGGACCAAATTCAACTGAACACCACAAAGGTCCAGACGCTCTGCAAAGGGCAGGAAGCACAGCACTTCCGAAGAGTTTCCTTGGCCCTTGGCTGGTTGGGCTGAGTTTTTTGTTGTTGTTTTTAAGTGCAATAATTTTTGTATGTGTGATTTTATCAGGAAGTTGAATTGTTTTCTACCCACACGACCGACCAAGCCCATAGCCCATGGGGGAACAGGAATGGTTAGTATCAAATTATACCTCATTGTTAAAAAGTGGCCTGGCCACACATGAGGAAATGTCAATTCCACTTCAAGGAAATTGAACCAGCGATATCGGTCCTCCAACATTAAGCTGCTGGATCAGGAGCGGGGTGGGGGGAGGAGGTGGGGAAGAGAGAAGGCTTCTACCCACAGATCGACTGCATATCTTTTCCAAATAGGAAAAGCTATAATGCAGCTGCAAAGTAGAGTAGAAAAAATATTTAAGTCTTATTTGTTCTAGTTCTTGATGGTTTTCTTCCTTATTAACAGTTAAGTGTTGTTTTTTCCTGGGCCCTCTTGAACTAATGTCACTGTCCAGATTCTTTTTTCACCAAACCAGATCTGGTTCAGAACAGTTTGAAGAAGGACTCTTAAGACTCCATTGCTGTCTGAGCAACCTTGGTGCCTAGACTTTGCATTCCTTTTTCTGTGGACCTGCATACATGTGAAAGCTATTTCTTTGAGAACTATATAGGCTGTGAAAAACGCACTTTCTTGCCCCCAAAGAGCTGGGGATTTATGAAGTTATGGCAACGAACTGCAGCATGCTAGGATGATTATTTGGCTATTGTCAAGCGTCTCTATGGATTCCAACGGAGGTTTCTTTTGGTTTTGTTTTCTTTCGGGTTGTCAGTTTCATTTTAACCAGTGTAACTAGTAACATTTTCTTCGGATTTTGTATAATTACAGTACATGATTGTGTATTGTGACCTACATGCTGTCAAGATGGACGCTGACAGCATCGTGAAGCCTGTTACTTTGTGTCACTTCCTTAACAAAAATAAGAGGTGATGGTATGGAGATACAAAGGAAAACATTTGGAGCTGAGAGTAAACACAAGCTGACTGCTTCACTGTGGCAATGTGGCTGTCCTGCCTTCCCGTGTGTGCTTCCGCAGGCTTTGCTCTTCTCTGTGTATCTGATCATTAACCCCTGGCCCTGGCTTCCCTTCACTCCTGATCATATTCACGAAGCCATGTACCTAGGAGCAGCTTAATAATTTATCAGTGACCTTAGTGGTGGCGAAGGATGCCAAGCAAACAGCTCCGCACCCTGCCGTCTCCTGCCACTGAGAAGGCTTGGCCACAGCGGACCTTGGCACGGGTCTTTGCAAGAGCTGGTCAGTGAGTCTCAGGTTCACCTTGCAGGGGGAATGGCAGAGGACACCCAGACCCCGTGGCTTAACAGCTTGGGCTCCTCAGGTGTTGTGAGTTCTCCCTCGCCTCCCTTCCTCCCCTTCTCGCCTCCCTGCTGCCACCCCCTCTTCTCACCCCTGCCTGTTCCATTTCCCTTCTTGGACATGTTCATAAGGTATCGCTCCATTCTCAGGAACACACGGGGCTAAAGAAAGGTGGCAAAGGGATGTGTGACATTCTTAGATTTCCACACAAGGACAGGTCAGGAGGGACACGGGCAACCTTGGAGGGGGCCAATAAGATGGAGCGGGTAAGCTGGAATTCGTTTTGGCTCCACAGACCGGACTATTACTTCCCCTGAAACTTAAAGCACTTCGTAAATATTTCATGTTTTTTTCTTGAGCACCCCCTTCACTGTCGGGATCAAATGGTACCAGATCAGTTTTCCCAAAAGAGAAGATAAAGTATCCAGCGTTTGGACTGAAGACTCCGAACTGAGACCACAGAAAGTTCCCACGAAAGCATTTTACCAGATCCTTCCTTCAGGGGTCTCCAGAGCAGTCACTTTGTTCACTGGGACACGGGTGCTCCTGAGGCTGTAGAATTTATAGTGAGGAAAGCATCCGTCAGAAGGCTTGGATTTTCATCCCAATAGATGCCTTTGGGACTTCTCTCTCCCAAGTCGCCGCTCACAAGCTGTAGAATGTCTTACCATAGCTCCAGATTTTTCAGATATAAAGAGTATCAGTATGACAATTCACCCAAAGGCGATTTGCATCTTGTCCTCTCATGTACCCTAAAACCACTTTAACCAGCTTCACTTCCACTCCAGGACTCAATATGAGCATTCAGAGGGGAGGTTGCCAGGGCCTCTGTATTATTAATAAGGTTATTGTTGTTGTCGTTGCTGTTTTAATCATCTGAGTGGTGCTACAATGTTCTGAACTCAGAGGTGCTGGCACATACAGGTCAAAATAGCCTACATGGTGCATGGAAAGAGAGGAAGACTTTGGAATCACAAAGTATTTAACTTTCAGTGTGTGGAGATCAAATTTCTTCACTGCAAAAGTCAATTTCTAAAGTTACCATGAGGGCCTAATTTATAAATTTAATATTTAATACCAATATATCCCTCACTACACATTATATGATGTTATTTAACTTGAAAAGGAAAAAAAAGTGATGAATGACAACATTTTTTTGGACAGCATTTTTAATTCAAGGCTTATCATTTTCCACTACAAAGTCAACATGACCCCTCAAATTGAGAGAAGTTAGTAAGATTATTTTAATCTCTCATAAAATCTTTAATCAGAATTTCTAATGTCTCTCCTTTTCTAAAAGCTTCCCCTCCCATACCCCCCACCCTGCCCCAAAAGGCAATACATCTCTCAAAGAAGGCTGTGGTGTCAACACAGAAGGCAGGGGCTGGAGACGTTGGATCTGAATTTTTTTACAGACCATATGATAGCTATTGCCTGGAGGATTGGCCCTTAGCCAAGGGATTAAAGAAACTGAATCCAATCTCTAAGAGCCAAAATCCTCCCCGCTTTCTAGCAAGGAGGCCTTCCTTTCCACCTCAGGAAACGTCTGATATAATGTGCTTCAAATGAGCTGGCTCGCTTCCTGGCTCACAGCTTTCTAGCCGGGTACTTGGCACAGGCTCCAAGTCCAGAGGCCATGCCCAGGACTAAATATAACATCTCCTTTGGCCAAAGGGGTTATAAAGCAACAAAAACAGAACACATGCAGATTTCTACCCCTAGTTTTTCACAGCCCCATTTGGATGCATTTGGAAGAAAAAAAAAAAAAAAAAAACATGAGCTATGATATCTCTGACACCTGGTCCTTCAGAACAGCAAGAGTTTTGTGTTCGGTTTCAGCCAGTGCTTACGGCCAGGCCTGATCCTGGTGGGTTCACTCGATGAAAGATGGAGTGTGATGTGTAGCTCTGGGAGTTGTATCACGAGGGATATTAAGAAACTGAAAGCCGTTCAGGGCAGAGTCACCAGAACCGTTAGGGATGTGGAAAACAGCAGGTCAAAGTTTCCAAGAACTTGAGAGAAGTGGGGCCCTTAAGCCCGGAGTAGAGTTAGCGTCCTTTGTTTATTCAATCATTAATTCAACAAATGTTTGTTGACCGAATCCTGTTGAACAAATCAATCCATTGACCAGTGAAAGATTTCTTGATGACTTGCGATATGCTAGGCGCTGTGAGAAGCACAAGTGGTGCCATATGGTCACTTTTAAAAATGTGCCATGAAATCCGGTTGTTGTTGGAAGGAACAAGAAAACAGTAGTCAAGTCTTTTTCACTATGTTTCACTTACATATCTCAAAACATTGTCAGTATATTTTCGACAGTGCCTACCAGTCAAGAGAATGGTGTTAGGCTTTTTTCCCTATGGCTTGTAGAACAGCGAACTAGCTTCTCATTGTTCTTGTTGCTCATCCGTCACTACGCTGACATGGTCCTGTTCCTTGAGGAGAATCACCCAGCTAGCCTCCTCTCCTCCTCCAAAGAGGACTCTCCTCAACCATATAGATCCCTGGTGGATGGTGAGTTCTTTTCTACTGAGCCCTTCTGGCATGCCCTCACCAGGCAGTCCATCCCTTCATTTGTCAGAAAGCATTTCCTTCTTCTGTTTACACGTATAACCACCTTATTGCTAACATTAAGAATGTCTGAGTCCATACCTCTCGTGGATATAGGCTTGAAGCCCAAATCGTGTCCCCATTTTGGTAAAAGGGCAGGCGCTATGTGTGCTAGCGCCCAGAGCTGCTTTGAACACAGGTCTAATTTCAAACCATTCCATTTGAGAAACAGTCCACTCCTAACCCTCTCAAAAAATCATTTATTTACTCAGCATCCCCTATGAGGCTCAGGGCCTACGAGGATGGATGAGACAAGGTTCCTGCTTCGAGGAATTTCTATTCTATTAGGGGAAGTTAGAAGTGAAACTAAAGGCAACGGAGTGTTACACGCACTGTGATAGAAAAACATAAAGCATCCAATGCGGGCCCAAGAGCGGGGCAGGTGATTTTTTTTTTTTCTAGAAGGGTCAAAAAAGACTACCCTGCCATATGAAAGTGTTAAAGACCGCAGAGCCATATTAAGAAATACTAATGATGTACACTCATTCCTGCACTCAGCAAGCATTCAGAAAACCCATTGTATCAGTCACCAGAGCCCATATGGGCAACTTAACCTCCAATCCTGCCTTCTGAAACTTTTCTTTCTAGATGACTCCAAAGTGACAATCTCTTTCCAAGCCTCCACAGACAGCTCTAGCTCATGTGTTATTCTGCAAAATACAGTGAATTTACTATTACTGCCGATGTAACAGAGCACATCAAGCCCACATTTGCCAGCTACTTACAGTCCGTGCTGTGCAAGGAAGATAGGCAGAAACGGTTAACTCTACTCCCTGGACTGTGATGCTGAAAATCACCCAGGAGCAAACTTCCATCTCTGCCTGTTGGTCTGTCTGTCTCTCTCTGTCCCTCCCTTCCTCCCTCCAGATTGAGATGGTGGCGCCAAAAAGACAGAAGGAGGCTGGGGCCCTGAATCACTACCTGGAGCAGGAATACCTGCCCACAGGCCCATGATGTGACCAAGTAACACATTTCCATTGTGTTCTCACAGTGATTCTGGTATCGTCAGCCCGGGCAGTCAAGCTGCTCTGAACTAATATGGCAGCACAAGGATACATTTTACGACCGTGGGTGGCCTCCATTACCATGGGCATTTTCCAGGGCAATGGTGTGTACTTCCTAATAAAATTCCCAGGGCGCCTGGGTGGCTCAGATGGTTAAGCGTCTGCCTTCGGCTCAGGTCATGGTCCCGGGGTCCTGGGATCGAGTCCCGCGTCGGGCTCCCTGCTCCTTGGGAGCCTGCTTCTCCCTCTGCTTCTCTCTCTCTCTCTCCCTCTGTCTCTCATGAATAAATGAATAAAATCTTTAAAAAATAAAAAAAATAAAAATAAATAAAATAAAATTCCCAGAAGGCAGGTGAGAAATGAAACAGAGCAGAGCAAGGTTACCCCACAATGCAAACAAGTGCTCAGGCAGAGGCCACAGGAGCAATGATGGTTCTTTTAATAAAGTCTTCTATGGAAATATATGCATTCTTCTCCAGAAGTGGTTTTCCCCTGCATTAGATCTCTCCTTCTCTTTGTCATCCCTTTTTAAACCCTATCATAAGAAGACCATTACTTAGGAAACCCACTTGAATTCTTTAGCCTTATGTAAGGCTATTGGCTCTGAATCAAAGTCCTGGATTCCTATTAACGATAGGTCCCACTGTGGTTTCACATCAATAAAAGCCCAAACGTACAGGAGGCCATGAGGCTTGGCGTGTGCAGTGATGCTCAGGAAAACTAGGAAAAGTTCACTGGAACCACTACTGCCTTTACAGATATAAAACAGAATGGTCTTGGAAGGGTTCCTTTATGTCCCAAACCAAACTAGATTACATCCTCCCGTAACCCGTGAGTGAGCTTGGGACACAGGCCAGCCAAGGGTCCAGCAGCATAGCAGAAGGGAGCTGCTTAGAACAAGAGACAATGGACAGGGAGAGACTTGAGCTGAAACTCTGCCCATCTGTGACTCAGTTGTCTCATCTGTGAAATGGACATGGTGATGGTGGCTTTATGGTAGCACAGGGCTTCAAGAAGATGCCATAACATGTGGTGGGGCTGAAAACAATACGTGGAAAAACACAGCGTATTTCATGGCTCCCTGGGACAAGCTAACCACCCACTGTCCCCAAGGGCCATCTTGGTATTCTTGAGTAAATTTGATTAGAGCATCTGAAGCTGGTCCCTGAATTAGGCTGGGCCAGTTTCCCCAGGGTGACAAGTGAACCCCCACCCCCACCACACCTAGTCACACAGCTCAGAATATAAAGGAGGTGCAGCCTGTGATGCAATGTGGACTCTTGTGTCATAGGCACGGGGTGCCGAAGCAGGGGCTGACCCTCCAGATGAGAGTCTTGGACTGTCCAGGCCTGCCCTTCTGCTCTGATTCTCTATTGCCAAGTGCATCAGCAATGTGTGTTTCGTGTCTAGTACACATCACCCACACAGACGGTTGCCCAGCAGAGCAGTGCCACGACCTGACTCACATTCAGTGAGAACGTCTGCCATTGTGCAGGCAAGTTCCGTCTAAGACAAAGGCGCCGATCTGTACGAAGTGTGAGATGTAAGAGTTACGAGTCAACTCTCCTGGGTAAAAAATAGAGGCTTGGAGTGAGCACACGCCGCGGCGAACACCGCTCGGCCCCTCAGAGAACCGGGCTCCTTGTTCGTAAATGGGAGTCAGAAGAGCTTCCTCCACAGTGTTGAGGATGAAATGCAAAGCCTTTGGTGTGGTGCCTGGTGCTCTGAGGCAGCAGAGTGACGTCACTGAAAAAGTACAGACTCGGAGTTCGAGCAGCCCGTGCTCCGCCACGCTGTAGCAGCGAGCCCTTGAGACGTGCCCAACCATCCCTAAGCCTAAATGTCCCCACAAAAACCAAGTAATACCAACTCTGTGAACTTGTGGTTGCGTAAAGCACCAGCCGGGGCCTGGCAGAGCGGCACGGAATAAATGCTGTCCGGTTCTCCAAGTGACCACCAGACCTCCCACTCGTTCCAGCACCGCGACATCTCCCGACTGGGCATGCGCAGGTGATTCCGCGATCCCCTGTGGGAGCGCTGAGCACACGACGCCCTCTGCGAGCCCGGCTCCCCAGATTCGCGGTGACAGCCCTCTGTGCTCAGTGCTGCCAAAGTTGGAGTCAGCAACTCTGCAAGACAGGCATCTGTCTCATCTGCACACTCATGTCCGACAGGGCTGTGGGAGACTCACTTTGACAAATGCTACAAGAAGCGAGGAGCATCCAAGCCATTCCAGATAGCTGTTCTAATTTGCATTTTGTCACTCCGCTGTGCTGTCACCAAGGCATAAAATAACAATAGTCACTTCCTCCATTTTTTTTTCCCTATTGCTGCAAGACAAATGAAATGAATTACCCAAATGTCTAAATTCTGCCCTATGATTAGATTGGTTATAGAGATGAGGTAATAAACTAAATTCCCTGTGCTGTTTTCCTAATGTAAAATGTGTCTTCCCTCACTGGCTGCAGGATCCTGGGTTGTTACAAGTTGCTAATGCTCTAGACCTCCTAACCTTGCAAAGGGCTGTATTTTGTAAGCTAGACAACAGATCAGGGTAATTGTCTTAGCCTGTGGCACAATGGCTCTGCCACTTTCATCTCTTCCCCGGTGCAAGTCACACTGTTTTGCCACATGCCTCCAGGGAGCTGAAGACCCTGACACTGTTGTTTCCCGCATAAACCGCACCACAGATTAACTTGCAGCAAATGTGTATCTCTTCCTGGCTCTGGCCCGGCTATTGTGGGGGAAATTGGGACAAGAATCAACTAATATTTGTCAATTTATTGGCAGCTTTTACAATTTCTACTTCAAAGCATAAGTATGAACTTAAGAGAGGGGGCACCTGGCTGGCTCAGTCAGTTAAGCGGCTGCCTTCCGCTCAGGTCATGATCCCAGGACACTGGGCTCCCTGCTTCTCACACACACTCTCTCTCTATTCCCCTCCCCATCACTTGTTTTCTTTCTCAAATAAATAAAGTCTTACAAAACAACAACAACAACAACAAAAAACTAAGAAAGTATGTCCAAAGGCAATTTTCCCCTGACATTATTTAGTGCTGTTTTGAAGGGGTGGTCAGCCACCTGAAATTTCCCAAAGATGTGAATGACTGCTGAGAGCAAGTCTAGTTGTGGCCATGGGATGATCAGCTCCCAATCCACCTTCACGTTCACCTGCAAGGGTCTTTGTGGGACGTGGGCCAGTGATTTCCAAATCAGGCTCCAAATCTCCTCTCCGCAGCCTTGACAAGAGAAACTCCGATTTAACCTATTTTATACAGTGGTATAATATACAAAATTCCAGGTCTTGAAAAGATGCTTTCTATGCTTAAAATTTTTTTCTACACTGACCTATGATATCCGAGAGTAAAGATAATGCAGGCTATACAGAAGTCCAAGAGAGTTGAGTCCAAATTTAGTTTTTCTACTTACTGTGTGACTTTGTATATGCTGCTTGACTCATATTTGAATCTCAATGTCCCCATCTGTAAAGTGGGGTTATTTATATGTGAAAGATCTTGGAATACTGAGTTCAGTTCTTTCTTTCCCTTCCCTTGGACTAGATGGGAGGCAGAAAGCCTTAGCATATGATACCAGCTTGAAGTAAGACACTTTAAAACAGGACCAAGTACAGATATAAACTTCTCACTGTGTGAATATATCATCCCTTGTTTTTCCATTATCTGAAAGACTGTGTGTTCATGGGGGGGAGGGGATGATGGGTGTAACTAAAGTGGGAGAAATTATGTTTCACCCCACAGCCAGGCTGAGGGGCGAGAAAAGCAGCAGGAACTGGGCCAAGAGGCTGGAACTACACTCAGGAAGGAAAGAGCGCACGGGACCAGCCTGGGCCAGGACCATCTGGGCCTGGCAGGAGCCCTGATTCATTGCCCACCCTATCCGCACACCAGAGCAAAGGCAGTGTGCCTAACGCTCTTCAGGAAGCATCTCAGCTATTAAAATACCCCGTTTGATACAGAAATCCAGATTCAGGACTTTAGTCCTCTCGGAGCAACTGATTATCTTTCCCCAATTCAGATTGGACCCTACTAAGTGTAGCTCTTAATAATTCCTTTTAGCTTACCAGATTTTACGGGCTTTTTATTTTTCTTTTACAAATTTTAAATTTCTTTTACAAATTTTACCTTTCTTTTACAAATTTGATGGGGTAAACCCAAATATCTGGATCCTGGAAGATATTCTTTGCCTGGTAACTATGCCCCTTCTCCACCAAAACACTGAGCGTTTCCCATAAAACTGAGCTCAGAGCACCAGCTTCTTCAGCCTCTTTCCGGTCCTCTACTCCGAGGACAGAAAGGAACAAAGAGGCCAGGAAAGGAGGTTGTGAGGTGATGTGGGAGTAGATGCTGGAGAGGCCTGCAGCCAAGAGGACACGGAGGAAACAAGATGGTGGAGAGAGAGTGGGTGAGGAGGGGGGAAGATGTGAGTCCAGACTGACATTTCTTTTCGGGACCCAGGACGGCTGGAAATACCACCTTTCTCTGGGAGTTGTCTATAGCAACTGCAGCTTTTTGTTTTTTAAATTTTGTTTTGTCTTAGGAAAAGCAGCCCCCAGAGAAGAGCGGTAGAATGGTACCCGCCTGCCCCTGCCACCTCCTTCCTAGGGGCCCCTTACATAACCCCACAAAGATCTCTGACTAGACCAACTGGGAGGAATGCCCTTTGGGAAAAACTAAATGTCACAATAGAAAATCACAGCCTCCAGGAAACCCCCCACGGCTGGTTTTAGGGTGTACTTTAGCCTTCAGGAGACCAGTAAGACTAGCTCCAGAGACAAATAATGCAAGCTGCACAGTTCTTTAGATTATATGTTTCCTGAGGCCAGAGGCTGTATCTAGGATTCTCCTTCATATCCAATTCTTAAAGTAGACGCTTACTAAATGTTTACTGAATGAACAGTGCCTTCTCCTACTTACAAACAGCCAGTCTCTATATAAACCCCTTTATTGAATCCAAACTTTCTAATACTGTTCCAGTCTGCTAGTGCAAGCATTGAGAGGAAAGTGAGCAGACCCAGCCCTGGTGAGATCTCTACATAACCCCTAGTGTAGCCTCCATAAATTTACTCTCAATTTCCTACAGATTTTCTTAGAGAAAAATACTGAAAGGAACACCTTTTAACACTTTGGGAATCCATCTGAGATACAAAATAACCTGGAAATTCATCCATAAAATTTATGGAAATTCCTTAGAAGGACTCCACAGTAAAAACTACTCTTGACAGGTACAAAGTCGCCGAAAATTAAGCCTTCACCAGCTATGCAGAAAAGCGAGAGTTTGTAGATAAAGTCCCATCAAGTTAGAAGACCTTGGGAAACAACTTGAGCCATCATGACCCTCCCAGAAAAGTATAAAACCAAAGCTATTCAAGTTCAAAGTGATCAGCCAGTATAGAACTGCTTGCTAGAACAAGAATAAATATTCTTCAAAGAAAGATAACATGTTCTAGAGTATCTAAGACATCTCTACAATGCCAAGTGTATCATAAAAAATTACTACACATGCAAAGAAGGAGGAAACTAAAACGCACAGGGGCGGGGGGAGAAAAAAGGCAATCGATAAAAATTGAGCTTGAAATAGCCCAAATGCTAGATTTAGCAGATAAGGATTATAAAGTAGGTTTTATGTGTTCTTAGAAATAAAAGAAAGTTATTAAAAAAATTAAAGAGAAATATTTTAATGACTGAACAGTCTTAGCAGAGAAATGAAAGCTAAATAAAAGTATGAAATGTAAATCCTAGAATAAAATACAGTAACTGACAAAAATTTTTTTTGTATTAACAGCATATTGGAAAAAAAGATCACAGGGGTAGGGGCAGGAGAGCTGGTGAACCTGAATACATAATAACAAATTTTCCAATCTGAAGAATGGGAAACTTTTTTTTAAAATTAAGAGATTCAGAGATCTTTGGGATGATATCAAGTGGCCTACCATACATATAATAGGAGGCCAAGGAGAGAAAGAGAGAAAGGAGCAGAAAGAAGTATTGGAAGGAATATGGGCTTCGACAACGGGAAAACAAGACTTAGTCACTGAATCCCAAACAGGATAAATACCAAGAAAACTACATCTATCAGCTTTATAATCAAGCTGCTGAAAATGAAAGACACTGGGAAAAAAATCTTGAAAACAGCCAGAAGGAAAAGCATGAATGACGACTGACTGCCTTATCATTAGGAACAATGTAAGCCAAAAGTCAGTGGAATAACACTTTTAAAGTTCTAGAATAAAAACTGGCAACCTATATTTCTGTATTCAGTGAAATATGTACTTTAAAAAGCAAGGTGATTCCAAGTTTGGGCCCAGATGGAATCAGAGAAACTGGATTTACCCTCAAGCCTGAAACAATTAAAAAACAAGCCAAATGTATGAAATTCATGAAAGAACAGTTTTCAAAATATTGGACAGTGGGCTCTGAATGACTGTGATCACTGAAAGATGAAAATCAAGTGAAAAAACCCCACAATCGCTCAGCTTTCTGCCTAGAGATTGTTTCCAACCTGCAGTGGAGGGAGGGAGAGCCCGTGTGGAGTTAAGCAGACTCCTTGAGTTCAAAACACAAAGCTTACAGTGTAGCAAGGACAAAGGGGCTAAGGTTCATAGCCCAGAGTAACGAGAGGAGAAAGCTGTGCTGTGGGGAAGAGAGCTTGGGAGATCTTTATAGGATCCCCACAGTCTTATGTTGAGTATGGATCAGTGCAAGTGTATGAGAAAATGGCCCAAGGCCGAGGAAAGAACCCCCTGAAAGGCTTGGAGGAACAATTGTCAGAGCTCACACAGAACCAGGAATAGTTCTTATTACCATCGGCTAGAGTGGAAAACATCCTAATTCATGGAACAATAGCTTGGGTACTCAAAGTTTGTCTCAATAGTGGGATAAAATTAGGTTTAATGCAAATGTTACTCAAGTTCCACCTAACAGAGGTAAGATCAGAAAGAACCACACTCTTTCCAAGTAACTTAACAGCATCCCAAAACAAAGCAGGAAGATACTTATAGAAATACAAATGTATCCAACAAGGTAAAACTTACAAGGTCTTTCATCCAATTAAAAAATCACTGGGCATACAAAGAAAAAAAATAAGGCCCGTGGTAGAGAAAAAAAAAAAATCAAAACTAACCTACTCATATGATAGAATTCATAAACAAGAACATTAAGACATATATTTTAACTATATTCTGATTGATAAAGTCAAAGAAGAATTATTGAACAAATGAGACATGGGAGATATTTTAAAATATCAAATCAAATTTTTAGCAATGAAAACTGATGTCTGAGATGAAAAATACAATGAAAGAGACTAAAAGCAGACTAGAAAATTCTAGAAGACAAGAGTAGTGAACTGGGAGACAGCAACAGAAACCACCCAAAATGAAACACAAAGAAAAAGGACTGGGGAAAAATTAACAGAGCATTAATGAACTCGGGGAAACTTCAAATGGTCTAATATACATGCAACACACATGCAAACTTCAAATGGACTAATATACATGCAGTTGGCGCCTTTCAATGCTAGAAAGGCAGGAGGGACCAAAAAAAAAGTAATAATTGCTGAAAATTTTGCCTAATTTAATAAAAACTGTGATCCCGCAATCCCAAGAAGCTCGATGAACACCAAGATCAAGAAACAAGAAGAAAACTATGCAAAGGCCATGCCATCATCAAATGGCTTAACACCAGTGAAGAGATCTCCACTTTGGCAGCAGCAATTAATTCAGTAGCAGGTGATTTTAGTTTCTAGTCTCCCCCAACCACACTTTCAGAACCAGCATCATGACACCCCCTCAGAGATACCAGCATCAACTGTCCGGAATCCTCTCCTCAAAGCTTTCTGTCCCAGCTCCTCAGGGCATCTCTCCTTTGTGCTCCTGAGGCACCAGCACCAACACCAGACAGCACTTCCCCCAGGGTTCTCGGTCCAGGCTTTCTAGGGCCCTTCCCCCAGGCTTCTACACGCTGACAAACCCAAACCATCCCTTTGCTCCCCTAGCCCAAGGCATGGAAGCTGCTTCCTATCTTCACTACCTCTGTGATATCTCAGTGTTCTTTTTTTTTCTATCTTCTCCTGTTTAACCAATTCTGTCTGTTAAATGCTGTTTTAAGTAACAGGGAAGGATGATTACATCTTGTTTGGTAAAAGTATGAATTTTTCAAAAGGATTATATGGAATCTCAAATATGCATAGAAAAGTTAAGTATACAGGCTAAGTAGCCAGAATTGGAATCGGCTGGTTATTGAGCTTTTTTCAAATCTGTCCCTCTTTTCTCAACTTTGTGATTTGGAGTGTTGCCAGGTGTGTTCCCAACAGATTCTGCCCAAAGAGTGTGCTATAGGGAGACAGGAAGCTAGAGGGGCACAAGGCACCTTCTCCCTTCTGTTTTACTTCCCGCTCATATTAACATCTAATAACCCTAATAATGGTTCTTCACTCTGTAAGTAGCAGTTGATCCCCAGTAGGTGCCAGTTACCAGTTTGTTGGTTTTTTCCTGCACTCCCTAGAGCAGCCTCATTATGCCCTCACAGAAATCTGAGTAGCAGCTGGCTGGCATGGTCTCCTGAGGTCTGATTTCCAGCTCTGTGGGGTTTTCTCAACTGAATTCTTCTCTGAATTCCTGAGGCCACAGCACCAGACAGGGTGTGCCCTCTTCTCAGAGGTCTGTTTACCAGCTGTGGGGTCTTTCTTCTAAACTTCTCAGGTGCCAGAGACCAAACTCCCCAGATGTCTGGATCCAAACTCTGCAGTACCTCTCCCTCAAGATTCTAAATTCCATGAATCCCAACTCCTTCTTCTTCTTCTAAGATTTTCTATTATTTATTTGAGAGAGAGAATGAGAGAGAGAGAGAGCATGAAAAGGGGGAGGGTCAGAGGGAGAGGCAGATTCCCTGCCAAGCAGGGAGCCTGATGCAGGACTCGATCCCGGGACTCCAGGATCATGACCTGAGCTGAAGGCAGTCGCTTAACCAACTGAGCCACCCAGGCGCCCCCAACTCCTTCTTCTGTCCCCACAGCCCGGAAGGAGACAACTGCTTCCTGTAGTGGCCACCACTGTGTTATTTTCCGCTGGAATCTTATAGCATAATGACATCTTAATGAATTACACCAATTCTTTTAATATCATATATGCCACATTCCACTCAGGCTATTTTAACTTTTCTCTTTTATCTTATCCCTTCATTTTCAGAGACTTTCAATAAGGGCTAAGTTATAAATGTGTGTCAGTGCATATGACATGGAAAAGATCTAGAGTAATCATGCTTATTTCACTTTGTCCAAGGATGCATTGTTTTAGGGAAGATGAGCAACTCCCATATCTCT
The DNA here is from genome assembly GCF_003265705.2 of Callorhinus ursinus. Lineage (NCBI taxonomy): Eukaryota > Metazoa > Chordata > Mammalia > Carnivora > Otariidae > Callorhinus > Callorhinus ursinus. The sequence continues at coordinate 17,874,276 of NW_027397089.1, read as the reverse complement.
CATCATTTGAGGGGAAATGAGACCCCTAGGAAGCTGTTTCCTTGTCTATAAAATACAACTCCCAGAGTTACTATAGATACCTAAGGAAGCACTTCTGTGGAAACACTCAGTAATCATAAGTGCTGTCATACATTTGCTTTTACCACTGTGACCAGCTCTTACTAGATGCTCAACTATACTGGAAATCAGTTAAAAAAATAAAAAAATTAAAAAAGAGTGGGCCTCTGTTTTTCCCATTCTGCTCAACCCTGATCCGCAGTCTACATACCAAAGATCCCTCTTGCCAATGAGACAGAAGCCATTTATTAACATACAGCAAATACTGTTTATTGCAGACTTTCCAGCTGACTCATGTGAAAAAGGCACTATGAAAATTAATGAATCTAGATAATCTCTCTAAATGGATTTATGTTAAAATATACAACATTCTTACATAACATCTGTTTTATATATGTGAAATAATATAACATTTAATGACAAAAATTGTGTTTCCAAAAATAACATTTGTTGAAGGTTAAGTATCTTTCTTTTCTCTACCTAGAATCTTTCACAGGATTAAAATATGCGTAAATTAAGTGTTTCTTATTATCAGAAAAACTTGACACAGATAAACACATAAAATGGCCCCAATATCCATTTAACTACTCATATCAATATTCAGAACTGAGGCCTTCATTAAGCAAAATACTGTAACGCACACCAATGCAGGCTACTTTCTGGGACACATTCTGACTGCATGTGATCTCTTTTCCACTTGTGCTTTCTCATATATAAGAACACAATATAGATAATAAGCAGAATATAAACTAAATCAAAATACAGGCTATACAAGGAATTGTGATCAACAGAGCCATGACAAATGAATTGTCTTGGGAATGCTCCATAGGTTTATATTTGCATGTCCAAGGCCTTGTTGTATTTTACAGTTCATTAAATGTTCTGATTTTTTTAAGAAAACTGTTGGCATTAAGAACTTTAAATAAATCTAAATATTCTATCATTGAGTATGTCAAAGAAGAGACCTAAGTAAGCAGAGGCTAGCCTAAAGTAAGCTACGCTCTGAATGACAGACACCAGAGTCACAGGCAAAACTGAAATTATTTCGATTTTAAGTCACGGGCAATATCTCTGTTTTGCTGCTAAATATATTCACCGCTGTTAAAAGCTGCCTGCTTATACACTGAGATGGGGGAATGAAATAATTAATCCAATAAAAGAAACCTCACCTGGGTAAAGCAGGCAAAATATTTCTCAAGGGCAAAACAGCTATTTAAAATTACTCAGTTTTAATAAAAATAATGGGCCAGGAAGCAAGTCCTCTGCTTACTTATGTTTGCATTGTTTCTTTATGGCGATAACTTAAGTATTCTGAGAAATAAGAATCTGACATTCCCTTCATGGCTTCTTAAAACAAAGCACGTTGGAATAATGCCACAAATGGAGTTTAAAAACAAATTAGTGACTGCTTCCCTCATCAAAAGACTCCACTCCCGAATCGCTAGCCGCCGCACTGATTTTTTCCTGTCGTCTCCGCATGATTTCTTGCAACTCGGAGCTGCCGCTGCTATCCTGAAAAACAAACATGGTTCAGACAAGATGGCTATGGGTTTGTGCAGGCTGCGGGTCCTGTAATGAAATGGTTCAGGGTAAGAGTCCTTTGTTTTTCTTCCAATATCTCTCGGGGAAAACTGAAGGCTGCCCTTCATATAGAGTGATGCTCCTGGATTTCACTAATACATCACATTAATCGTTTCTTCATTTATGAGGTGTCTGAAGGCAATTCATTCACCATGCCTTTCACTTGGACATGATAAAGATAAATCAATAATGTATGTGGAATGCTCCAGATTCCCTGGGAGAAATAAGATATGTGTACAATAAGCATAATAAGATGGTAAATTATCGAAGAACCTTCTTAAGTCAAGCGAGATCTGCCCTTAGGTGATTCTAAATTAGGCTCAAAGACTGGGCTCAGGGTACACCAAGCTCCCTTCAGGCTACAGGAAGGCTCTGACCCTCTGACCTCACGGCAGCTTTTCTCCTCGCCACGCTCTACCTACCATCCCTGTGCACCCTCCTTATTCTGCTCTCATCGGTGGAAGTTTCTGGCAACCCAGGTGAGTCATCTAAAAGATGGACTAGATGCAAGAGAAGGGTGTGGTGGGAGGGCAGCTGAGGAAGATGAAGAACCTCCATTCATATCCAGAGGAATGGAAGCGAGAAACCAAGAGGGAGTGGGTGGTGAGGGCAAATTTATAGGCAGCCTGACTCAAAGGAATTCAGAAATTTTGGAACTTTCTATCACACCCTTGCGAAGGAAATTTATACACTCTCAATAAAGTTAAAATGTATAATGGTAAAAAAAACCTGCCTCAGAAAAGATACACTCATAGTCAATATACAGAAAGCCTAATACAGAATACGCCCAAGATCCACCTAATATGGAACTCCCAAGATCAATGTTGTAGGAAAAATTTCCAAGGAGATAAAAATTTCTCCTGAGAGTGGTTACAGGTTGCATTCATGAAGCTATTTCACTCTGAGTTATTTCACTGTTGAATTTAGAGGATATACCTGCTAGAGAAAATTATGTATCAATTTTACGCCAAAGCCAATACCCTTTCATTTGAGTCAAAGTATAATTTCATGAAAGCTATTAAGAGCTGTGAGATATAACAGTTTGAAACTACTGCCCTTACACAGCCCATTTTAAGAAGAGTAGGATATGGGAAGCTTAAGGATATTCAATCTAGAACACATTTCCTTTCCTCCTTTCCTACCTACAACTATGACTACTTATTTTTCAGCATTCTCTCTTTTCAATGATTCCTACCTAATATTTTCCCTCTGATTATTTAAATATATAACAAGACCTAAGACCCACAGTCAGGATTTTAAGGCCTTGTAACAAGTAGCCTACTAGAATCTCCAAACTAAATATTAAGAACAGGCAAAAGAGTTCTGACCTCTTAAGGCATTTACTCACTCAGGAAGTGAATGTCCGTTATTGTGTCAAAATTTAAATTCCTACAGAAGTAGTTAATGCATATAAAATGAGAACATTAGGCTTTTCATTAAATGTCCAAAAGCATATGTTCCAAGCTTCACGTTACAGGAGCATTTATGATAAATTAATCTCCCTGCAAATGGTCACTGATGGTCTCCAGTAATCAATTATAAAAGTAGAGTCAAATTTAATTCAGCTCTGTATGAAAGGGAAATTGACCACTATGGACATAAACAGTTGATTTCAGAGCTTTCAATTCACAGTCCACACTCTTGATTAATGCAGACAAACACCAACTTAGGTTGACAAGTCATACCTCTAATGCAGCTTTTTGTACAGTGATTTGGCTAAAGACTCTGGACCCTTCAGGGCAGACTGTCCTCAGTTCCTCTTTGTTGAGAGAGAAAAGTTGTGCACCGTTTAATACTCCAAGACTATTGACAGTCCTGAAAAACACGAAGAAAGAAAGAGAAATATAGCATTAAAAATATTATCTAGATAGGGGTACCTAGGTGGCTCAGTCATTTAAGTGTCCCACTCTTGATTTCAGCTCAGGTCATGATCTCGGGGTCATGGGATTGAGCCCGGCATCAGGCTCCGCACTGGGCACTGAGTCTGCTTGGGATTCTCTCTCCCCTTCTCCCTCTGCCCACTCCCCCCCACCTCCAGCTCATGCTCTTTCTCTCTCTTAAAAAAAAAAAAAAATTTATATATATATATATATGCCATAACCTCTCTTTTCTAAGTGTTCCATACGATGAAACTTATAAAATGGTACTACAGTGCTTATTCAAGGCAGTGACAAGAGAGACTTTCATGATGATGAGCCTGAGGCTATAGAAAATGATTATAAAGTATCAAAAAGGAGCCGACCGTATTTAGTATCATTATTGTTGAGTACCAATTCCCTGAAATACAATGTTTCATGGGGAACAGATAACTTTCTAGTAACCAGGCAACTGACTAACCAATGTATCTCATTTTTCAGTCACGTTGGTATATGAGTTTACAAAATTCTCTTAAATATGTATTATTGAAATAGTTCCTTGTATCAAATACATATAAAATATTTTCAAATTTTTAGATTGTAGACAAATTGAATTGTTGCCATGGGTTTACTAAGGGAAAAGCTCTATTGGGTTATAATCTATGATAGGTAATTTATCTAGTTTTTATTTGGCTGAGAATCTATATCCAGCAGCAGAACATTCCACTATATACTCTCTAAGGTCTGGGGAGTCCAGCTAACACCTTAGTCCTACCCTGTGTAACCAGATGAGGGTGAAAGAAAGCTACCACCTCAAAGCTACTGACAGTTTGTTTAAGGGACCACCGATAAGCAGTCATTATCAACTAGAAAACAGGGTAGCACCAAAATTATAGTTACTTCTTCTTCCAATTTCTTTTCTTTTCTTTCTTTTTTTTTTTTTTTAGCTATAAATATCTACAGTTATTTCCTGAGAATGGAACAAATGCAGTCTGGCCCCAAATTATTAAAGAGTCATTTGTGACATCTTAGCGACCAAACTGAAAATAAGGTATTATATATTACACACAGAAATGCAAAGTATTCCCAGAGAAACTTACACAGGGCTGAACCCCTTCGACTGTAACCACGTCTTCACATCTTCTGCTGTGGAGTCGTAAGTGATATTGACAACTGGCATGTTCTGCCGTGGCACGTGGAACTTCTTCTGGGCGGCACTCCGGCCAATGGTCAGTCTGTGGATGAGCTCATCCTGGACTTCCTCCATCTGAGATTTCCTTCCTGCACATCAACACGGAGTAGGTTATTTTTGAAAACCCCTAACACATGTCACTCTCTCTAGAACTCCAATGCCCCAAATCCTTTGACCCCAAAAGGACTTCTAGTCTAGTGTTCCTACCACCTTTCCTCACTTTCATCCTCACCCAGGACAAATTCCATGATCAATTATTAAAATCACTCCTTGGCTCTTCTCTCTCTTCATTGTACTCACTTGGCAAAACCCCAGCCCTTGTTAAATCGAACTTTCTGCTTATTCTGTGCCTGCACCTGCACAGTGAGTGTAACACAACAATGCTGAATGATCTCATGTTAAATTCATGAATATGAACCTCAACCAGGCTGTTGTTTCCTGACAATCATACTGCATTTCCTTAGGTCCATGGTCTCAAGTGGGGTAAATTCTGACCCCGGAACATCTGCCAATGGCTGGAGACACTTTTGGATGGCACAATTAGAGGGGAGGAGGAGAAAGGATGCAACTATCAGGCCGTGGGGAGAGGCCTGGGCTGCACAAAACATTCTACAATGTACACGTCAGTCTCCTACTACCGAGAATTATCCAGGCCCGTGTCAACAAGGCTCAGGTTGAGAATCTGCCCTAGACCAAACAGCTGCCCACTGTTAGACCGGTATTTACTCTCTTCTTTCTCTGCAAACCTCCAACACTCGTTCCCCAATTCTCACCCCGATGACCTCACTTTCCCAATGTCGAATAAAATAAAGAAGTTAGAAGAAAACCTCCATAAGTTCCCTCAGCGGTTTTCCTCACCTACCAGCACCTTCCCCACGCACTCTGCCTTCCTTCTCTTCCTTTCTTCCTTCCCTTCCCCTTCCCCACTCTCTCCCTCCCTACTACATTATGGGTCAACTGCTTCCACACTCCTAAGGCCCACCCCCTTCATGTGCACTAGATCCCATGTCCTCTGCCTATGTATTTATTTATTTTTTTTTAAAAGATTTTATTTATTTATTTGACAGAGAGAGACACAGCGAGAGAGGGAACACAAGCAGGGGGAGTGGGAGAGGGAGAAGCAGGCTTCCTGCAGAGCAGGGAGCCCGATGCGGGGCTCGATCCCAGGACCCCGGGATCATGACCTGAGCCGAAGGCAGACGCTTAATGACTGAGCCACCCAGGCGCCCCTCCTCCGCCTGTTTAAATACTTCAACAATTTCTCCTCTACTTATCTAGGGTATCCATCTTCCTCTTTTACGGAATCATTTCATCAGCAGACAAAACTATCATTTTGTTATTGTTCCTCTCCCGTTTAAGCCCTTTCTTGACCTCGTGTCCCTCCTAGCTACTGCCCATTTCTCTGCTCCCCTTTTGGTAAAGTTCCATGAAAACCTGTCTATACTAGCTGACTCCCATTCTTGTTCTCCAATTTTCTCTTGAATTCATGGCTAAAAAATATAGGCTTTGGGCCCCATCCCTCCACTACATTTTGCTAAACTCCTATGGTCAGTTCCCAGTCACTGTCTCATTTAATCTACCGGCAACATACAAAGAAGGTGATCGTTCCTTAAAACGCCTTCTTCCCGTGGTCTCTAGGACACCACACTCACCTGATTTTCTTCCCATCTCACTGGCCTCTCCTGCTCAGTATCCTTTCCTGATTCTTCTCCCCCCCCCCCCCCGCCGCCCCCGCCCGCCCCCAGAAGTAATGTTGAAGAGCCCCAGGGCACAAACCTTGGACCTCTCCTCTGCCTGCACTCACTCCATTAATGATCACTGTGCCATCTAAAAGCTGGTGACTCCCAAAATTATTTCTCCAGTCCAGACTGTTCCTCAGAACTCTAGACCCATATAAGCCAACCGTCTACTTGATATATTCATTTGGATGTCTATTAGATAGCTCAAATAGAACGTGTCCAAATCTGAACCACTTTTCTTCCTAAAGCTTGCTTTTAGGCTATACTTCCCAACTCGGTTAATGGTAATTCCATTTCTTCAGTTCCTCTGGCAAAATGCCATGGAGCTCTGCTAGACTCCCCTTTGTTCTCTATTACATCCAATCTATCAGCAAACTCTGTTAGTCCTATCACCAAAACATACCAAAAATCCAACCACTTTCTCCATTTTTTCTGTGACTAGCTCAGTCTGGGCCACCGGCCTATTCACAGGTTGCCTTCCTTCTACTCTCGACCACGGCAGCCCTTGCTCTTCTTTCTGTTTTCAACAGAACAGCTAACGTGACCTTTTAAAATGTATGTCAGATAACTGCAACTCTCCTGCTCTAAACCTTTCCAAGTAATGCAGAGTACTCCCAGTAAAGGGCCTCAGAGGATCACTTTCTGAGGTAACTCTACTGCTCTCAGAGCCCTCTGCTCTAGCTCATAATGGCTTCCTTGGTGTTCTTCAAAATTAAGGGCCTCTGCCTGGAATGCTTTCCCCCCACGAATCCACTTGGCTCAGTCTTCCCCTCCTTTAGATTTTCCATATTTAAAATTGCAGCCCACTCCCCAACACTTCCTATCCACATGGCTTTATTGTTCTCCAAAACCACTTATAATATTCCCTGTCAATTCAATCATTTACTTATCTATCTCCTTTCATCAAAATATATCCCTGAAAATGGATTTGTGCCTGCTTTGTTTGCTTTCCCTGAAACACCTAGAACAGGGTAGGGATTCAATAAATACTCACCGAATAAATGAATGACTAAGGCATTCTGCGGACTTTTTCAGTGAGAGAGACTCTGAAAAGCATCATATACAAACCCCTAAAAGAAACAGCTAAGAGAATGGAGGCCACAAGAGGAGAAATGATCTGTCGAAATCACAGTATTAATTAGCAAAGTTTAGTTAGAACTGGATTTCCTGACTGCCAGCTCACGGCTGCTTTATGATCAAAGTCATTGAAACTACCTTTGATTAACTTATACATTATCCCTCTCCCCAACCCATTTTATGGTCATGGGAAAGATGTATATAGGCACATATCTTTATGAGAAAAATGGGGAAGAAATTAATGTATGGAAAGAGAAAAATGGACTAGTGTATTTAAGAACATATATATATACGCACACACACATAATTACATAATTTACTTACTATATATATATATATATATGCACACACATATATACATAGATACATTACTTATATATAATCTTCCAGGATTAAGTAGAGAACTGATATAGTAATTCAGTTAACTAATTAAGTTGGCAAGTGGCAATGACCTGGCCACTAAGGGAGCTTCTTGTGACCACTCTTTCATGATCTTTTTTGTCTTTTTTCTTTTCCTTTTCTCCTTCCTTCCCTCCCTCCTTCCTTCCTTCTAAACTTCCTTCCTTCCATCCTTCCCTCCTCAGGGAGAATATTTCAGAAAGTGTTTGATGTCTTTGGGAAGTAAATGAAAACGTGAAATAACCAAATAGTGTTCTTTCAGGCTAATGTTTTAATGCCTTAGGTATTCAGGAAACCTGGAGAAGTCAAAAGACAGAAACAGGAGAAATGAAGGGCGAGAGGGAGGAAGAACGTGGGGGGGCTAGAGAGGGTGAGAGGGAACATTGCTGACTGGTTCATTTAAGTGCACACATGCACTCCACTACTTAGCTTTTTTAATTCAACACATCAAACGGCCACACAGAATACGAGTATGTCTCAAAGGAGTAAGAGGGAAAAAGTATCACCACACTAAAAGATTTATTTTCTTCTCTCTTAATTTAGCCTCTGCATGATCATCTCTAGTCCACAGCATAACCTTCCACAGAGTACAAAATCCTCCTCCGCTGTGCTCCTGGCTTCTGGTTTCCATTTGTAATGTTCTAGCACACAGTAACAAAGCAGCCTGCCTTTACACCTCTTTCTGAAATAGCACTTCTGATTACAAAAGATTAAACCCAAATAAAAGGACCAACATTTCAAAGGAAGTGGCAGAAATGCAAAATACCCGAAGCACTGGTATCTTCAAAAGTGATAACAGGAGAACCTTTTTGAATCCTGCGATAAACCAATTTGAATAGCTTATATGACCCATGGCTCCGAGCAGCCAGTTTGAATAGGCTAAAGAATTGTCCCTGTCTTACTCTTCCTACCTGCTACATTTAAAAAAACAGGCATGTTGACTTTTTTCCTTGTTTAGGACTATTTGGTAACTTTTTTTTGAGTATTCACTTTCCAGTTCCTTCCATTTTATTTTCATCAGAAATCTAGGCAGTAAGCAGAGAATGTAGGAAGCAGAAAAGGTTTTTTTTTTTTTTTTTGAGAGAAATCTGGCTCTTGACAAATATACATTTAAATATGTCTGTCTGGTTCTAAAAGACTGTTGAGAAGCCCCCACGTTCATTCAGAAAAACTCTTCTCCAAAAACGTGCTCAGAAAAAAGCTATCGTGAAAATAAGTGTTTTATAAAAAGAAATACATTTATTTAATATGAAACTATGCTTTTGAGATATCTTTAAAAGGGAACTTTGTGTAGGTAAATGTAAACTCTTATTATTATTTTATTTATTATTACAAAGAAACAAGTAGAGATGTTAATTTGGGGAGAGATGTATATATTTTATATACCAATGTCACCCTTTTACTTATGAAAAACAGATTCAAAAATGATGAGTCACAATTATCAGGAGAGGTCTCTATCTTTAAAGTATTCAAACTATGCCTCTTTCCCATTAGGTTATTCTTAGTTTCTTAGACTAGAACAAAGAACAAACTGTCCCGACCCACAGATTGTTCCAAATGGGGACTAGATGACTATGAACTCTGATCTAGGCCTGGAAAGAGTACCACAGTGTCAAAGATTACTGTGCTGACGTATCAAAGAAGGGAAATGTTATAAACTTGTGGTAAAAATGTAAAAAAGAACAGTCCTTTCTGAGAGGGAAATTTTCCTTAGGGAAATCAATAAAAATATTTACAGAACTTTCTCATCTCAAAACTATGTTTTTAAGTGTCTGAAAAAAATAAAAGCATCTTTTAAAAAAATAAACATTTAAGAAAATTTAGTAGCATATCATACTTCTACACACTTACACATTCTCACACACACAGTTGTTTTTGCTACAGTTAATCATTTCTCTAAAGCTTAACTTTTCCATTACGTTTTGGTAAGGTTGGGATATGGATAAGAAGGTGGTACATCAGCTCTACTTCGGGGAAGAAAGTAACTTATTAAAGTAGGCTAGTGCTTATTGCATTTAGCCAGAATTTCTAGAACAACTAAACAGTAATACACATACCTTCTTTTAAAATTTCTTAAAATTTATCAAAAATGACCGCAACTGAATAGATGTAGCTATGGTTTATTGAGATAAGAAAAATGTCAGATGAAAATGGAAGTAAAAGATTTGGTAATTTAGTTTTGAATCTAATCATCCAATCTCAGCTCTAAAATTAATAATTCAGGGGCGCCTGGTTGGCTCAGTGGGTTGAGCGGTCGACTCCTGGTTTCACCTCAGGTGATGATCTCAGGGTCCTGAGATCGAGCCCCACCTCAGGCTCTGTGCTCAGCGGGGAGTCTGCTGGAGATTCTCTCGCTCCCTCTCCCTCTGCCCTTTCCCCTCCTCTCTCTAAAATAAAAAAATAAACCTTTAAAAAAAAATAAAGTTAATAGTTCAATACTTGTATATGAATGGCAGAGATGAGATCTGATATGAAGACAAATTTGGGAATCATTCCTTCTCCAACAATATGGACAATATTAAAAGAAATGGAAATAGATTGGTCACTTACAGTAAAAGTATGTTTACATGCAGGGAAGAACCCAGAACCGAGCCCTAGGAGAAGCCACATTGAAAGAACGAAAGACATCCTTTATACATAAGCCAGAACTGAGCCCTAGGAGAAGCCACATTGAAAGAATGAAAGACATCCTTTATACATATGCATACACACACATTCATGTGCATACACACATATTGAAGAAATATCTTCCTGGCTCTAGTTTTCTAAGAATTTTTACATGTCCAGTATAGGTAAAGCAAAGTCATTTTATAATACATATACAAACATAATTTGAATATTAAATAATAAGAAAAATTACCTTAGAATTACCTTCAAATTTCAAATTTTCTACACTGCTGTTCAACAGTACAAACAAGGATAATCCAAAGTTTGCCACAGTGTCTTTTCTTTTAGCATTTTAAATCTGGTTTTCACAGAAATTACTCATATAACAAATCAAAGTTAATTTTATGAACATGTGAAATCTAAATCAAATAAAACCTGAATTTGGAGGGCAAATTTGAAACTGGTATTGGCAGGTTGATTGTGTTAGGCGAGGGTGAGTGTGTGTGTGTCTCAAATATGAGGAAGAGGAGCAGGAAAATTATGATGATCATACTGATGATGATAGCAGCAAATATTTGGACTGCTCATTATGTGTCATATTGGTCAAAATCAGAGTTTTTCAACTTCGGCATCATTGACATTTTGGACCAGATAATTCTGTCGTGGGGGACCGACCTGTTCATTGTAGGATGATGTTGCTAAATACCCCTGGCTTCTACCTGTTAGATGCCAGTAGCATCCACCCAACTGTGATCAAAACATTCCTCCAGACAATAGCGAATGTTCCCTGTGGGAAGGCGGTATAACCATCTCTGGGTGAGAATGACTGATCTAAATGATTTCTATGTATTATACCTCATTAAATTCTCACAATCATCCTATGAAGAAGATGCCATTATTTTCCCTCACTTTTCAGACACTGAGGTAGAGAGAGGATTATCAAATTGTTGAAAATCAATGTCCATAAAAGGTGTTTCACTCTACAAACTCAAGTATGTCTGGCTCCAGAGTCTACATTCAACCATCACAATATAATGGAATATGTGCAGAAGTATACACAATAAAACGGAGAGTGGAGAGAACTTCCTGTTTCTCAGCATTACTTGAAGGACAAGCAGCTAGATGAAAGTCTTTGCAATCTACGAAGTACTGTGCAAGTACAAAGGACCACTATTTATATTTCATAACGTTTAATACCAGTAGAACTAACAATATTTTACTTAGCAGTGCTTTTAATTCACAGAAGAAACTGCACATTGTTGCCTCCCTGGGAAACTTACGGTCCACGGAAAGTTGTTTGTGTCTCTGGTTATCTCGCACAATACCGCCACTGCTGTCACCGGAGCTGCTGTTCTGACGGGTTACATTTGCCGGGAACTTTGGCACAGAAACAGGTGCTGGGGTAGAAGGAGGAAGTGGGACAGGAACAGGAGCTGGTGTTGGAGGAGGTGATGGCGCAGAGGGAGTGTCAGCTGGTCTGGGACCATACTCCATCCTTTGTTTCTATAAAAAGACAAAAACTAATTTGAAATTGCAAAAATATAAAACCTAAGCTAGGAAAACAGTGCATACTTGACAGGACATTGTTGGCTATTTATTTGTAAACTTACCTGCAAATCCATAACAAATCCATGCCTCCAATCTTATATGATACAATGATCATTAAAAATCATCTTTTAAATAGTCTACATATTAGTTCAAACTCAAAATGTAAATTAAGAGGTCAAAAAGACATACCAATAGCAAATAGTAGTATTAAAAACAGTAAAAAAATGTCAAAAAAATAAACAAAATTTGAAATTGGAACCACACAAGACCAGGGTTAAGTCAAAAGATTTCTGAGTATTTTATAATTTCCATCAATATTAACCTCTAATTGCACTGGAGGTTTAAGTATCAGTAACATAAAGCATTATTTACTCCCTAGTTTTAAAGTATGCTAGATTAAATAATGTTTAATTATGCTCTTTCCACGTAGTTTGTTAAGAAAAAGGGTAGTATCTCAGTAGATAAAAGGACTATGTTTTAAAATAAATAAGTAATTTTTAAATGCTATTTTTTCAACTCATAACACTTTCTGCCATCATCTTGATGTTAACTTATAAAAATCAGAAACTTTCCTTGTTAAATAGGAATGCTGTGGGGTAGGTGGTGGTGAGGGTAATGGTATGGTCTTTAAATGTTTGCGACTGCTACTTGAAAACATGTATTTTAAAAAGTCCATGTGGGAATTTGTATTTAGAAAGGTGAATGTGTTAAAATACACAATAACTCTCAGAAATTTTTAAATCACGATCGTTAGGCTATTAGAAAACTGTATTTTTGTAATATTCCCTCTTAAACTCCACAGAAGAGTTTAAAACTTTAAACAAAATAATTTTAACTGATAGATAATTGCATTATAATAAGTTCCAAATTCTCAAAAGGCAGTTTTTGGTTGTTTTTTGTTTTTGGTGTTTTTTTGGTAGAATCAAAAATACAGAACACTGATTTATAATTTAGGTAAAGTTTAGATACTGCACTGGCACAATTTTAATTATGCCAAAATTCAAAATTAGCAGGCCTTTTGGTAATCTGGTCCTTTGGTTAGAACAGTATTTACTTTTAATTCCTAAATTGGCCCAAATATAAGGTGACATCGATTTTAGAAGAAGCCTCCCCAATTTCCACAGAGATGAAAAACATAACACAACACGCACACCATTTTAAAATTAAATCATTACTCAAAAACAAAACAAAAAAACAACCAAAAATCACACCATCATCATAGTTGCCTTCACAGCAAATGAGTAACACCTGTGGAAACCGGTGTGGGAAGAAATCCGGGTTCTTCTCTGCTGTTTCTTTAAAAACTACCACTCACCTGCCAGTGGGTGAAAAAAGTGGGAAGGGTATGAAGCAGACATGAAAACAGAAGTGAAAGAAGGGTCTGTAATGCTGCTAGATATGGGAGAGAGGCAGACACCGGAGAGAGGAGGACAGAAAGGGGAAGAAATGGAGGGTAAGATTGCTAAGCGCTCTCCCTGAAGTTAGATGGGGCAGAAACAGAGACCGCTGACCCTCTCGGCACTGGAGGCCTAAAAACATTCCTAATATGTTCAATAATAGACTTTTATTATTATTATTTCCCATAAAACAACATTCCTATATTTGGGCCAATAAGATATTTAAAAGCAACCAAAATACAGCAAATATCACCAAGATGTTATACTTAGCACACACCAAAGTCATCTGATTAATGTATATGCAATGTTCCCTTGACAAGAATATCCTCTGCATATAATTTCATGAAGGGTTAGTGAATTCCCACATTAAGATCTCAAGTGTCAGTTTAAGTTACTGTTTTTAAAGGTTAAACAAACAAACAAAAAATGTTATCAGCCCTGCACTCCAAGATATGATTCAAATTTCCTGCTTTCATAAAAACAAGAGCGGCTAGTGTTTTGCTATCCATCAAATAATACTGCAAAAAATGGGATATGCTGTGTGTGACTGTCACCACTGAGCCTGAAGACAGACTCACCAAATCTTGTGCTTCATCTCATTCATCTGGTGTTGCTGTATCATGCAACTTTATCTGTATAACCTAACAGAATAAGAGGCTTAAAACATACATATTTGATTAAAAAGAAACCATATGAAAACTTGTCATGAATTTACTTGCATATTTTCCCCTTTTCTTGGTCCTTTCTTCCTGCCTCATGTTTCCAATCCATGGAATGAAAAGGGGGGAAAGTGTTTCTTCAAATCATTAGAACCTGCCCTGAAACAGCAACCAAGACAGCTTTTCTGTGGAAACCGATTCGTCATTCTTGGTGCGGAGGAACCAGAGGATCAGTATTGACTCTTGAAATCACTTTTCTATGTCCCTTCCAATCTCCTTCATGGCCCCTTACCTACCACCCACTTACTGCTCCTCCCTTCATTATTTGTCTCTTGGTTATTTTTGGTTGGAGGTAGATCCAAATCGATGGCTCCTCAATATATGGGAAGTCCGGTAGAGCAGAACTACACTGAATTTTCTTCTCTTGAACCAAGTGCAGAAGCTCTAAGTCCCGCCCCCCAAAAATCTTGACCAAACTCTTCTTCATTTGCCCAGGACTTTCCCAGTATTAGCACTGAAAGTCCCATGTCCTTGAGCAAGCCAACATGACTGGTCACCTTGATGTGGACCAACTTCTGTACAGGGACTGTCGCCCTCTTAACGCTTGCCATTTATCTCCCAGAAATATATTTAAAGTTCTGTTTAAAACAAAATCTCTTTTTCTTTGTCTTCTGTTTCTCTGAAAGGAGTGAGAATTACTAGATCCCATGGCAAATCTACTTTCTTATTGATAATTAAGGCAGAATGAGTCACTTTTCTTTAGCCACTAAAGCTGAAATTCTCTAGGCTTAAAGAAAGTTATTTACAGATAAGCTCCTGATTCATGCAAGATACTGCTTCAGAGGGGAAGTTATGCAAGCAAGCCCAACAAAGCCATTGAAATGGATCTGTTCTTAAAAATTTAACCTATACATTTTTCCTCTAAATTTGGTTTCTTTGGAACTCTGCAGTGGGGGAAAAAAAAAAAAGGCACAGCTGGAACATTTGGAGGGTGTTAAGTCCAGAAATTGAATCCAAAAAATGATAATAAACAGAAGTGCCATGAGGGAACAAATGTGGGTTACCTCTGACAGCTCGCCAAGTAATTGCTATTAGGAAAATGGAGCAAATCAAATCAAATGAGAAAATTAACACAGGAGATGGAACGAAAATAATATCAATTACAATTCATATCAAATATCAGAACACGTGAGCAAATTAGTTTTTTGACAGTAAAATTACCTGCCCACCAATCAACCAGTGAAGGTGCTTGTAAATATATAATTAACTTCCATCATTCTTATCTAGCCATGGAAACTAATTATAGAGAATCATGCTACAGTATGAAGAGTATAGAGTATTTCAGTAACTATTTGTATGTTAGCGTACTGTGTTTTTAAAATATTAAGATAGGTTCATCTTATTCTTACAACTTATAAAGAATACAATTAGAGCAGATTAAATATAAGGCTAATCCCTCTTTAAAAGCTGACTTTACAAATGGAAATATATATCATTTAGTGAGCTTTAGGTTTAAACTTGTAAGCAGTGTAAACAAACAAAATTTTATAATTCTGCACATGTGCAAGTTGGGCAGTCATTACTATATATAAATAGTAATCATATGTGGTCATCTATATCTATATAATAGATTATATATAGAGAGAGAGCACACAACAGAGAGAGAGAGGGAGAAGACTATTCAAATCATTACAAGAAATACTTGGGAAAATGTCAACACATAAGACAAAGTAAAAAGTAAGCATGCTTATCTAAAAACCATGCCTCTAATTAATAGATAAATAGAATGTTTGGAGATTAATTTTAAAAAACACATTTTAAAGAACTGAATATTATCAGGAAGTTGGTCTGCTGGAATGAATATGAAAAATTCTTAGTAAAATGGTCACTGTCTGTCTAGCAGTATCTGAATATCGGGACTGAGCTTGAAAAACAGAGCATTCATAACATGGGGTGAAATTAGTACCACTAGTGGTTTAAAAGTCACCCACATTCCATTTCTAATCTAGGGCTATTTAAACATGCATAAAGAAAAATACTAACTGTTTATATCTAGACTGGAGTGTGGAGATCATTAAAGTTGACAACCCCCTCCGTTTCACAGCTGAGCAAACTGGAGCACAGAAAAATAAAATGCTTTCTTTAAGGTCACACAGCTCATTAGTGACAGAACCAGGGCTAGAATCCCAGACTATCAGTATCTAGATTGGGGCTTTTTCCATACTATCACAGTATCTCTTGCTAGGAAATGGAGAAGACAGGAAACTTTCTGTTTAATTCACGGGACCATAGTGACGAAATAATCGTAATTATTTGCACCTTGGTAGAGTAAGAGTCTATAATAATAATAAGCACACAGACTTAATAATAAATAATAAATGAAAGACTTTAGTCAAGACTTTGAGTACACCAGAAATAAGAGCAGGGAGGGGTCAGTTTCTGCTCTCATACAGCAAGAGAATCTATATGGGCAAGAAGGTAATGCGAGTACATGAAGAGTCACAGTGCCAGAGGTCTGGGAATCAAGTCAAAAGAAGTCTCAGGAAACTTTAGGTGGCAAGTAGATTCCAGATGGGGAGAAAGCACCCTGGATATCCATCTGTTGCCCAGCTAAAATACAACGAAGTCCTAGAATGCTCTACAACAAAATTTTTATCAACACGTATGTCGTTTATCTTCATTTCTCCATAATCTCTCATAAGCACCTACTTCCTTTTCCCTGTGATTTCGCTAAATCGTTTTTAGTGTTGCATATCTTTCATAAATTCTTCATTACCTCCCTCCCTTTTATTTTTAAAATTTTGTGGAACCCATGGGGGAAACACGTTCGGTGGGAATGGCAATCTTTACAGAGCTGTTAAAAATCACTCCAAATGTGAGGATATTAAATAACCTAGACTCTCAGGGACATCAGGTGGCAATTCAACACCTATTAACTTCTGTTGCCAGGTACTAGTAGCCCTGATATCAGAAGAGAATCACTAACCCAAAGTGTGTGAACAACAGACGAGTGTTGCCCCCTCCCCCCCGGGACCGCCATTAGTCCTTGCAGGAAACACGGGGCTATGAAAAAGGAAGAGTTACAACTCTGTGCATTTTCAAAACAATGGTGACTTATAGATGCTACATGGAACAGTTTACAGCTAATTCCCTTATTCCCACCATTCACAAAATGTCTACTTTCTAAGTGAATTATGTAACTTGGATTGTTTTCCTAAATGATGAAAAAAAATGAAAGAATTGATGAAATCCAAGGAACTGATGGGTAAGGCAGAAATCCCATTCTGAGGATGGTTAACTATCAGATTAACTTTTATCACAGTACAATGCATGGTAAAACTATTTTGAGAAAATGTCCCTGAAGCATTCATGTAGTGAAAACCATATGTAAATACAAAATGGGAAAACACTCTTTTCTAAGCCCGATTCCCCATGGGCTCTGAATCCAGAGTTCTGGGTTCCCAATCCTGGCTTCAAGCAGCTGTGTAACTATGGGTGACTTACTTTTCCATACCTCAGTTTCTTCATATACAAAATGTGCCTAACTTCCTAAGACTTGCTGTGGGAATTAAATGAATATTTGTGAAGTCCTTAAGCAATGCGTGGCCCACAGCGTGAGCACTGACCACCGGCACTTGCTACTTGGGAGGTAATACCGTTGCTATCTGCACGTGAAGGGATCTGAAGCAATTCCTCACTACGGATCTTTCTGCAGCACAGTACAGGGATCTAAAATGTTTTTGCAAGAAGTAGTTTCCTTAAATTCCTTCAAAATTTTTATCTCAATGAATAGAAGATACCAGGGGGAAAGTATGTCATCCATTTCGGAGGAGAGAGAGGGTCACCGTTCATCACGCTCCAAGCACAAAGGAGCAAAGCCGTGGCAGATGGGTGGCAGGCTATTATGGAGGATCTGCTCAGTGCTAGGCTTTCTGTCTTCCTTTTCATCAAATGCACGATCCTGGCACTCAATAAATATTTGGGAGGTGAATGAATGAAGAGATGAATGAGATACAGAATTGCTTGTTGGTTTGCTTGTAATCCAGTGGAGTTCTCTAAGGCTAGGGGGTTAGGATCACTGGAATCTACATAAATATGGGGGTACCTTTAATTATCATCTCAAAATAAGCTACAGAGTTTTCTTTAGATATTTTAGATAAAGGTAACTGCTAACGCTGTTATTACAGATATAAAGTGACTGGCATATATTTCCAAGGATGCTCTTCTTTTCCAGCTTACTTTATCTAGTCATTGTGTGTGTGTTTGTTACAAATGCTTTGAGAAGAGGAATTCTTTTAGAGTAGGATTTATGCCAGTTAGCAGACTGTCAAGCCTACTTATTAAAATTTTACAAGATTTTGGTGGTTTTGTTGGGCTCAGCCCAAAGTTTTCAGGAGCTGTTAAAAAATAAACTGCTTTTAATAAAATCTTTTAAAGTAGGGCTCTTAACCTAAACACACACACACACACACACACACACACACACACACACACACACACACAGCTTCTATAATGTTTCCACATGCATACTGTATTTAGAGTTGCATCCAGAAATTTTTAGCAGACAGTCAGATAGTGTTGAAAAGTTTAAAAGGAAACACCCCAAGCAGGCAATACCCACACATTTCTATTTACATAAAGTAGCAAAACAAACTCCTGAAACTTGTGAGCACTTAAAAAATTTCTTGGTTGTGCCAAAGTTGACAAAAATATAAGATGAGGTTCTGTTCAAGAAAAGAGGGACAGATTTTTATGCTCTCAAAAAGTACTCTCCTTACCTAGGATATGGATTAATAGTTTTACTTCAGGTTTAAACAGAAGCAACCACTAAACAGAAACATCAACTGATGGCTCAGGCCACGGAGTCAGAACTGAAGATAAAGACAAGACTGCACATAAATAGGCAAAGGTAAAAGAGGCTAAATTCATTAGGAAATCTCAGGTAGGAGAAAATACTTAGAATTGATACTATTTACAAGTTTTAGCTATTGTATTGGATTTGCTTATTCCTGGCAACCGTGCACGTGTGCGCACACACACACACAAACTTGAGTAATTGTTTTTAACTCTAAACTCTTGGCTCCCGATCACATGCAGCATCCAGGGATAACCTTTGTGAACAGTGTTTCTTACAGCTTCTCACAAGGTAACTGTTAAAAACATTCCATAAGTTCAAAGGGTATATACTCTATCACCGTTTTAATACTCTATCACCGTTTTAGGCATATATTTCAAGCATATACTCTTTAACACTGCTTAAGGCATCTGGTCTAAATCTCTACAGGAAGGAATGTAAAGAACTGGCATTTATAAACCAGGCAGGAGACTATGTTATGTCAGGTAACTACATCTCATAATCAGAAAAGAAGTTAAGAAAGAAAAAGGTATTCAGACTAAGTGAGAAAATTCACTTCAAAAATCCACAGGAAATAGAGCAGACCATACCTTGAATAACTCAAACTCCTTCTTTGGCATCAACAGCTAATGACAAATGATGAACATAAATTAAGTACATAATACATATGCACATCAGACCAGACAAAACAAGCAAACAGAATTTCCACTGCCATCACTTTAGGTCATCAAGATACATAAATTGTACACAAATTCTTTATTTTAAAAGTTTGCTTGACTCTTGGATTCTAATAAGGCCAAAGGTCACTCTAAATAAGTACAGGATCTGTACTCAACTTGAACACCATGAGGAGCCAAAAATAACTAAATGAATGGTCATGGCAGTGGGAGTATGATCACAATTCTAGGTTTGGACAATCTGTATCTTACTAAGCCTAGACCTGGCATGAAAATTAACTATTTCACAGCATATTTATTCTATGTAGCTTCTACTCAAATTTATGGTACAACATCAGCTGTGATCTTATGCTCAAGATTCTGAAAATTAAAATAATTCTTCCTGGGGGCCCGATATAAAAGCCACCATAGGTTCACAGGCTATACCTGAGATTTTCCCTCCATTCGGCCTCTGCTAGCAGACCAGACTCTAGAGATTCTGTCACAGGTCAAAAATCCCAAGGGTTTTTTTTTTTTTTTTTTTAGATTTTATTTATTTATTCATGAGAGACAGAGGGAGAGAGAGAGGGAGAGAGAGAGAGAGAGAGAGAGAGAGAAGCAGAGGGAGAAGCAGGCTCCCAAGGAGCAGGGAGCCCGATGCGGGACTCGATCCCAGGACCCTGGGATCATGACCCGAGCCGAAGGCAGACGCCTAACCATCTGAGCCACCCAGGCGCCCCCCAAGGGTTTAACAGTGAGTTCAGATGATAGGATGAATGAGATACCCAGGGTCACCAAAGTCCTGAAAATGTGGCATATCACTCAAAACTTACTCGTGACCAAGGAGAGAATGCCTGACCTATCTACACCATATTGTAAGTGTATGTTACTCATAAAATCAAGATAGGAAAAATATTATAGTCCAACTGAATACTCATGGGTTAGTGTAAGGTGAGAAGAGTGCAAGTTTAAGGTTAGTCAGTGGCAGAACATTTAAGAGAATGAGAGCAAAGGATGGAGGAGATGAGCTGCTGGACGCCCCAGCCACTGTCACAGTGCCATCCTCTGTCCAGAGGAAGCCACTGGATAGGAAGGCTCTGGGCAAGAGTGAAGAGGCAGAAATACTACTTCTCCACATGTCGGGAGCATTGCAGGATGGGGAAAAAATAGCATCAGAGAAACAGTCACTTGCTGGTAAACATTTTGAGCAATTTTCTGAAGAAATAAATCAGAAAAAAACATATTCTTCCCTGTATCTTTAGCACTGCCCCTCAATTACCCTAGGAAAAAAACTATACAAATTGTATAACAAATTAAGTCTCAAAATGATGAACACACAAAAGGTATTTAAATCCCATTGAAAAGTGATGAATATGAAAGTTTATAAATATTAAATTTTGGTAAAAAGTCATAAATACCTGTATGGTATGCATGTAAGGTGGATCAGCACGCCCTAATCCTGATTCTGGAGGTCTCACAATATCCAAAATGTTATTTGGCACAAATCCAGAGTCTCCACTTGCATTTCGAACTTTCCACCACTGCTTTCTATCATCAAGGATCTGTCATCATGCAAAAAGATAAAGGCATCATTCCATACCAAAACCAATCTATGAAAGAAACTCAATTTTTATTCCTTAGACCAAGAAACTCTTTTCACTTTTAATAAACTGGCTTACTATCAACATATTGTGGGTTGAATGATTCCCAGGAGTTACATTACTAATTATAATCACTAGTATAGGACAGGTATGGAACCACCACTATCATGAATATACCTGAGGTCCTCATTACCTGCCAAGAAGGTGAACTATTTGCATTATCTGAAGTACTTATAGATGACTAAGATGACTTGCTTGGAGAGGCCTTTTGTCTACATCCTTTGAATAGGAAGGGACAGTATGAAAACCATTACTTTTCACAAAAACCATTGTGACTATCCTACATTATTTATCAAAGAAGATGAACTCTCCGTTATGACCTAAGAAAGAGATTTGGGAGTCACGGTAGATTATTCCCAGAATCATTAGCTTACTCACTGATGGGTATATTTGTGCAAGGGTACTAGGAGAGGAAGAAAAAACAGTGTTCTTATTAAAATATTATGATGCATCTACATAACTAGCCTTGCTTACAAAATGAATAAAGCCCAGCAGCAGAAAGAGGACAAAGTAAGCCAAGAAATCCAACCTCTGTCCTCCACATTCCCATCTGTCCTCCACCCCCCTCCCAGAAAAACCCAACAAACAAAAAAATAAGATAAAGCAGCTCCCCCTCCTAAATAGATATAAGCATCTATAATATACTCTTATCCTTGATAAAATAACACCGAAGAATAATTTCTTGACTTCCATATTTCTTTGAAGAAGGTTTAGATACATACCAAAAGAGGAATACAATAAATCCATTTTATTAAGAGAATAAAAAAGGTAAAATTCTAGTACCTCTAAAATGTCATCCTTTAGAACCGAGAGTTCACTGTTGTTCCTTGCCACAAAGTCATACTTGGATTTGGCATATTTCTTGGGTTGTGCCTTGAGTGGATCATAATTTCTATAAAAAGAAAGAGAAATTATCATTCAGCTAGCTCTTCCTAAAGGCTAAAAACAGAACTAAAACATTTAGGCAAGCTAATTCCTACCAGAAAACATTCTGACAAATTATTTCACGAGTAGTTAGTTTATCACATTACAGAGAATATGAGAACTAAAAAAAAACTTTGGAGTTCTCACTATTAAAATGAGCAAACTATGGCTAGGGCAAAAATAAACAATGCAAAATCACAAGTTTATTGGGTACTAAGCCAAATCTAGAACGCAAATCTGTGAATTCTTTGTCCATTAAATATACTGGGACATTGCTTTGTCAATGAGCATCTCTTCACCATGGAAGAACTAGAACAAAGATCAAAATTAGCATTTTTTTAACAAAATTAAAGGAGAATGAAGATAATTTCCATAGTGGTAATTTAAATTATATGTTGATTTCACTAATTCAAGCAATGTCTTTAATTCATATGAAAAAATTATGACTAAGTGTCAATTTTTATTGACACTGAAAGCTTTGTCCAGTTCCTAAATTGCAAGGGAAGGTGTAGATTAAGCACAAGACTAGTAACACTTCCTAATTAATTCATTCATTGCCTATAAACTTATTTTAATAGTAAGAACAGGTCCAAGAGTCCTGTTTTTTTAAAAACAAAACTTTCTCAAAGAACCAAATACTTCCTTTAATCATTAAACGACCATTAATAGATTTAACATAATTTTTAAAAATACTTCTATACATAATACAATAAAACTTGGTATATGAACAATGTACTGATAATAGTTTATTCACTTCAGTAATAAAATAACCTTAACTGTTTCTTATTAATTTTACTCCCTCTTCTCCTTCATTTACCTTTCCATATTTCCTTACTCATTTCTACAAGAGAAAAAGCAGAAAGGAACTAAAGATATTTGTTCATCATTCCCTGCCAAGTGGCCCACCAGGGTCCTCTGGAATCACAGCAGGGCCGGCATTATAATTGTGGACACAATGTATCATGTCATCACAGGTAATTTGCAATCTCTTAGCAACTCCAGAACAGATGAGGGACAATGAAAAAAATGGCCCCTAAGCTATGCTACCAATTGGCCATTTTTGATATATTAAAAAATAAGAAAAAGTGAGAAAAGTAACATTATAGCCAAATAATTATTGTATAATAATAATAATTTAAAAACTGTTCCATGGGCTTCCCACCCCTATTCCCTAGTTTATATGTTTACATTCTACTTAGATTTCATTTGGGGGTGAAAAAGTTCAACCACTTCAAAAGTCAGAAAAGCAGTAATTTCAGTTTCCTATCTTTCTTCCTTCCCCTCAAGTTCCCCCCTTCCGTGATCTAGAAAACAATCACTATTAATAACAGAGTTGAGTACACTATAACAAAGGATAGAATAACTCTCTGCCACGGTGTATCTGAATCAGCAAGTTAAAAAGAAAAGTTTGCTGTAGTTCTTGAAGTCTTTGTTATCTTGAGTGTCTCAGAGGTGACTGCCCAGCATGCACTTTGTCAAGTGCTTTAGAATCTACAAATCTCCATGGTTTACAATTTCTTGTCCTCTACAGATTAAATTGAGCTATGATAGTGACCACAGTAATCAATCTGAAAATCCTACTTTGTAATTTTTCAGATATATGAAAGTTTCTTAAGAGATCTATAATGTATCAAAATGTATGGCTTTGGAGTAATAAATATGCACTTGATAGAGAGCTGACGTGGAGTCTGCAATGACTGGAGACATCTCTAAAAACACAAACGGCTTTTGGATACCAGTAAACTATAATCCTTCAAAGGTGAGGGCTCAGGCGCCTGGGTGGCTCAGTTGGTTAAGTGACTGCCTTCGGCTCGGGTCATGATCCTGGAGTCCCGGGACCGAGTCCCACGTCGGGCTCCCTGCTCAGCGGGGAGTCTGCTTTTCCCTCTGACCCTCTTCCCTCTCGTGCTCTCTCTCATTCTCTCTCTCTCAAATAAATAAATAAAATCTTTAAAAAAAAAAAACTTCATGAATATTAAAAAAAAAGGTGAGGGCTCTAAATTCAACAGGTGGTTTACCTAATGGCATGGTAAGTTTCACTGAAGAGTGCCTATACTTTGCGTGGCGTTTACTGCATTCCAGGCATGTAACAGAGTTTAGGGTAATAAAAATAATTATAAAAGCAAATTCCAAAGAAGTAAAGGAAAATATTAGGATGAGTAATAAGTTAGTCAAGAAGAATTTCAATGAAATAATTTTTAAACTTCAAAAATAATTTTCATGTATTATCTACTAAAAATTGAATCTATAATTAAAACTTATTTCATATGTTGGCATTTTCAAAATGTATTATTCATTGCTGACTTTATACTCAATCTAATATGTTACTGGTGTCCTTAGGGTAATATCTGTAAAATTTCCACACTAGTTACTTAGGTACTACCTCCATTATCATTCCTAACAAAAATCAAACATTTTAAGTCCCATCTTCTTTAGATTTTATTAAGAAAAAAGTATAATGAGAAGAAGGAAAGGGAATGCAACATTCATGATGAGTGAGGCTTTGAGGTAGGAAGGTAGCAGGGCAAGTTCTCTACCCCACTTCATCTGAATGACCATTCTCCCCTACTTTTTTTTTTTTTTCCATTTCCTTTTCTTTCTCTTTTGTAGATGGGTTGGCCACAATGTCAACCTCATTAGCTGAGGCTGGTAAACAAGACTGAAGAGGTGAACCTACTCCAGTGCCTTTATTTCTCCCCCATCTCAATTCTCCATCTTTGCCCACACTGAATGTTTTTCAAGAGTGAAACTATGGGAAAATAAATGAAATATAAAAGTGGAAAGTGAAAATACAATATAATAAGATGAAATGGCAAGAATGGCAAATAAGGCACTGACTCCTTCTAAATATTTAGTTTATACTTAGAAATAGGTCTATCTAAAGGAAGATTTGTTTTTGTTGGGGGAGAGAATGATGGAAATTGTTTCCTTTAAAAGTTACAGAGCTAGAAAGATCCTTAGAGACCATCTGGTATAAACTAATGGAGAGTTTCAAAAACAATTCTTCTTTCTTCTTAATTCAGATTTTGTCAGAGCATCTTTTTAAAAAGGGAAAGTCATCCAAAGGCATTTGCACTAAATTAGAGTTAAAGGCTAGAGGTTTTCCAGTAAGAATTACAGAAGAGAGGCTTTGTTTATCAAAGCCAATTCTATGAAGGAACAACTGAAACTTCATCAAACAATTAACAGATGGAAAGTTTAAAGAAGTGGTGAACAATGCAGACGCTGGGACCTCTATTTGCACTAAATCAGAGACAGTTATCCACAGCTCTCCAAGTGGTGCCCGTGAAATGTTACCTATCTACGTGGCGATTAGGAGTTGGCTTAAAAGCCACAACCGCTTCCCCTTGGTCCGGATGGGGCCCTCTTGTGTACATGTTACTGAGTGCATACCCATCAGCTGGAGGATACTCTGATACACTGGACTGCTGAAAGACAGAGGAAGAGAGATTAAAGAGTCACTAAGACTATTGGAATGACCACTAATATCAGTCAACAAAACTTTCCACTTTATTGTGATCCGTTCCTCATTTTCAAGTGTTTGACCATTATTAACAAAGTTATGAAAAGGGGGTGATACATTTTTGTCAAAGACCTATTTATAACAGGAAAAGTCATTACTACAAAAGCTAAATTGTAATTCTGAAAATAAGTGGGTATACAAGCAATAAATTCTTTCCTCAGGAATTTCAGTAATAAGTGATTTTGGTAGTAGGTAGACTTTAATGGCTTACATAAAATAAAACTGGTTTAAAAACAACAATAAAACTCTTCCCTCTTGCTCTCTGTGTTTAAGGAACAGACCCTTACCACTCTAGCAAAGTAAATAATACCACACGAAAATCATCTAAACCTTTCATTAA
This sequence comes from Callorhinus ursinus, assembly GCF_003265705.2. Classification (NCBI taxonomy): domain Eukaryota; kingdom Metazoa; phylum Chordata; class Mammalia; order Carnivora; family Otariidae; genus Callorhinus; species Callorhinus ursinus. Next base: position 17,848,205 of record NW_027397089.1, on the reverse strand, counting down.
AATTACACACTTTCATTTTTTAAAGATACACAGATCCTATTTTATTTTTTAAAAAATGGCAGCTACTATTATCAGATTTACTGTTGAGGGAAATACAGAAAGACAGAAGCACATTAATCTTGACAATCAATACAGGATAAGACAATGCTGAAGTAATTCTTTTTTGTAGTTACCCAATTCCAACATGAGCCCACTGGGTGCCACCAGGAGGGGGAACTGAGGTCTATGGGCCCAGTGAGCACATGGTTTCAAAGCTATGGGGAAAATAAGAAACAGAGACAAAAACAAACAAACAAACAAAAACCATTCATGTAAAGATTTTATGCTGTTTCCTTATGTGAAATCAAGTATGGAGGAGGCACAATAGACCATGAAGTACTGGAAGTCCTTGGCTATTTAATTGCCTATGAACTCATTGGGGCAAAATATTTGAAACTGGAAATGTTTTAGAAAAGTCTTAGATACATGTTTACTACAGTTCATCCTAATGACAGAGTTGGCAGGAGTAGGGATATGTTTAAACACAGATGGTGTAGGTGAGGTTTCTCCAATGGACTAGTGTGGATGTCAAAATACCCACACTATATTACTCCTTTAGAATATGCTTAACACACAAATGCAAAGAAACAGTTTTCGCCATTTAAATACCTTAGCTTAAATCATCAACAAAATGAAAAGGCAACTATAAAATGGGAGAAAATATTTGCAAATCATATATCTGAAAAGGACTAAAAATCCAAAATATATAAAGAACTCATATAGCTCAAGAGAAAAAAAAAATCCATCCAATTAAAAAATGGGCAGAGCAACTGAATAGCCATCTTTCCATAGAAGACATACAAATGGCCAAAAGGTACATGAAAAGGTGCTCAACATCACTAATCATCAAGGAAATGTAAATCAAAATCACAATGAGTTGTCACCTCACACCTGTTGGGATGGCTATCATCAAAAAGACAAGAGATAACAAGTGTTGGTAAGGATGTGGGGGAAAAAAGGAACCCCTTGTACACCGTTGGTAGGAATGTAAATTGGTGCAGCTGCTATGGAAAACAGTACGGAGGAGATGGCCTGGGGGACTCAGTTGGCTAAGCGTCCAACTCTTGATTTCAGCTCAGGTCATGATCTCCTCGTCATGAGACTGAGCCTGTGTCCGGCTCTGTGCCCAGCAGGGATTCTCTCTCTGTCTGCTTCTGTCCCCAACACCCAGCTCACACAAGCTCTCTCTCTCTCTCTCTCTCAAAATAAATACATAAAATCTTAAAAAAAAAAAAAAAAGAAAGAAAACAGTATGGAGGTTCCTCAAAAAATTAGAAATAGAACTACCATACTATTCAGCAGTCCTGCTACTGGGTATAATAGTAAAGGTAATGAAATTAGGATCTTGAAGATATATCTGCATCTCCATGTCCACTGCAGCCTTGTTCACAATACGGAAACAACTAAGTGCCCATCAACAGATGAATGGGTAAAGATATGGTATAAATATACAACGGAATATTATTCAGCTATGAGAAAGCAAATCTTGTTATTTGCAACAACACAGATGGACTCTGAAAGCATTCTGCTAAGTGAAATAAGCCAAAGAGGAAAAGAAAAATACTGCATGGTATCACTCACACGTGCAATCCAAAAAAAAAAAAAAAAGGGTTGAACTCATAGAAACAGAGTAAAGCGGTTGCCAAGAGCTGGGAGAAATCAGAAGTTGGTAAAAGGGTACAAACTTTCAGCTATAAATGAATAAGGTCTGAGGATCTAATGTAAAACATGGTGAGTACAGCTGATAACACTGTATTGTGTAATTACAATTTGCTAATAGAACTTCAATGTTCTCACCAAAAGAAAAAAAGATAAATATGTGAGGTGACAGATGTGTCAATGTGCTAATTAACTCAATGGGGGGGGATCCTTTTGCAATGCATGTCAAATCACCAGATGAACATCTTAAATATCTTATGATTTTGTCAATTATACCTCAATAAAGCTGAAATTAAAAATGACAAATAAGGGGGCGCCTGGGTGGCTCAGTCAGTTAAGCATTTGCCTTCAGCTCAGGTCATGATCCCAGGATTCTGGGATCAAGCCTCGCATCGGGCTCCCTGCTCAGCGGGGAGTCTGCTTCTCCCTCTCCCTCTGCTGCTCCACCCTCCCCCGCTTGTGCTCTCTCTCTCAAATAAATAAATAAAATCCTTTTAAAAAAGACAAATAAGTAGCTTAATTAATTCAGTTTATCATTTCCCTAGTTGAGAGGAGAGGCACTAGATGATTAGGCAATGTTTTATAAAGGGGGTGTTAGAATCACCCTCACCTTTGGCTAACTCTGAACAGAACCGAGTGAGGTCAATCAGCATGAGATCACTGGGTCCTGAGAGTGACTAGAAATATTGCAAGGGAGGAGAGAAATGATGACAAATGACTAACTGTGATGACCAAACAAGCTTGTTTAGGGCTGCTCCTGGTTCAGAGGAAGTAAAAAAGTTGAGTATTGCCACCCATGTTTGACACCCCATGTCACCCAAGCCTTTCGATTCTACACAAAACCACAAGATCCTGAATCATCCAAGTCTTGTCCTGAGTGTATTTATTTTAGTAGCAATAAAGTATAATAAAGTTCCTCTTCTCGGGATGACTGCATTTTTTATGCATTTTAAATCACCATTAGTTGGCCTCTTTTCCAACAAAATCTTAAGACATAAAAATCCCCTAAAACAGCAAGCAGGTGCTTGTCATTTCATTTTTTTTACACCTCTGGATAAATACATAAGCCATAAAATGGAAAACAGTTTACAACAGGAAAGTGATAACTCATCACAAGGAAAGATTCTCAATAATTCTTCCTTTAAAATTACTTCTTCCATGAGGGTAGACAATTTTTACAATGGAAGCCCAGAACACATGACTCTCTCTTTAAATAAGCAAGTTTTTGAAAAAGAACGCACGAAAGTGAATTTCTGAGGCAATACATTAAGTGGATCTATTTTCTTAATTAAGATACAAAGACTGTAAGCTAGAAATTTCTGTGATTTGAAAATAGTCAGCTGTAACTACAGCAACAAGTGTGTCATAATTTCATGTTCGATTACATCTTTTTTCCTCTAGAAAAGTTGCCCTCTATGAGGAAAGGAAATCCACAGTGCTGAGGTCTGAACTATAAAATCCACACTGCTGAGGTCTGGAGAGGGACTGCCAACCAATGCAAAGGCTGTGAGGTCATCCTCTTAGATCACTTAGAAGGAACAGCAGTTAGAGACTCTACCCTTCGATGCGCCAGAGGAAAAAACAATTATATTAGAAAAAAACATGTCTTCAAGGCAGTGTATTTGCTTTATTTCTGAAGTTTCAAAATTTAACCAATCTTCTATATTATGGTTACTGTCCAAGGGACTGATTTTTAAAAAATTAATTTATGTGTTTTTCCTTAAAAGTGAAGATTTATTCTGGTTTGTTAATCATTCCTTCATATCATGTTTGCCATATTATAAATACCCACAGCACTCTGAGAAAATTAATCTATGGAATTAAATAAAGGAAATGAGCCAGACTTCAAGAAGGATCTAGTCATCATTTACTGTTTCTTCTCCAAACTAGATCTCATTCATCTGATTCCTTGGGTTCTGATTCTTCTATTTGGTTTGGTTCAGCTTTAAGCAATGTTGGATTTTCTTTTCTGACAGAACAAGAAAGAGTCACAGGAAAATCATTTTTAAGAAATGCGCAGAGATAACTTACCCAATTTCAATCTCTCAATTTGCTCCCCAAATAGGTTATACTCTAAAGCTTACTAAATACTTAAAAGGCACAATAAATTTTGTGATCTCCTCAGGGTGTATTAGTGTTATAAATGATCACTTGAGCCCTGGGACTGGGTCCAGAAGAAACTCTGGCCTTCCAGCCAGGCTGAGAAGGTTTCGGAGTTTAGAACTAGGTAGAAGGAAGGAGGAAGGAGGGAAGAAATGGGACATTTGGGAAAGAGCTGCTTGGAACAGGCTTCAGGGACCTAGGTTCAGGGAGCTGTCTCAAGGGTCTGATGATGGAGAGAAAAACAGAAAGAACAAGACAGGCAGCAGTGGGGCAACTGTCTCTGACAAGGGGAGAAAGCAGGCACTCACAAACTGAAACGGGATCACCAGGGCTCAGGGAACACTAGCAGGTGGGTAGGGGTGAGGGCTAAAAGGACTCTAAGGCTGGTGTTAGGCTTCACAGGGAAACAAAGCAACTGCCACGGCAATGACAAAGAGGTGAGAGGTAACCAAGGGCAGCAGGACATATAGTCATTGGTTCTAGAACAATCTTCAGATCAATAAAACGAGAACTCACAATCAGAATTACAAGAGAATGCACAGGTTATTGCACTTTCTACAAAGAGTGATGCTAAACAACTTTACCTCCGTGGATAATCTTTTTGTCTCCTGTTTGCGCTGATGTTCTGCTGCATTTGCCACAGACTCGGCCAGCTGATAAAGATCTTGTTCCATCGGGGCGCCCATGAAGCTCAGCATGGGGGGCTCCCAACCGTTGCGGAACCGCGGGACATACGGTGCGATGAACTGCTCTTTTGGCCACTCTGCTCTGTAGAGGGACAGTAAGGCACAAAATTAAGAAATGTATCCATGTCCAAAATTACTTTCAAGAAGGTTAGCCACAAAAAATAAAAACAGATAACAAACAGAAGCAAAGCATACCTCATCTGCCCTCTGTCTCTTCAAAAAGGGAAAGTGAACACGCTTATACTAGTCTGTAATGCCGACAAAATGAAAGGAAGATTGAATTCTGCCTCATGATCTTTCAGTACACTGCCTCAGTTCTCCATTAATTCAATTTCGTAACATGGATATAGGTTTTGAAAATTTGGAAAGGGAGCATGAGGCCAGAAGTGTTACAACTATTTAGAACATGAACTTCTCTTGCATCTAAAGTAGTTTCAGAGTCTCATCTTCCCCTTCCTTCCCCTCCCTTGGTATGAGCCCTCCTGGTATCAGACACATCTTTCAAAAGAGAAACAACAGAGAATGTTCTTAACATTTATGATTTTTTTAAGTTATAAAGTCCCCTAAATGAAACATTACCAATTTTATAAATTAAATTTATCAGTGAGCCTTTAATCAGTAAAATCAAGTTAGGACTAATCTGGAATCATAATCATTACCCATTCATTATTTAATGACTCTAAGTGAGGCTTATTTCTACAAGCTCCTAATCACTCATGAACCACAAAAATAACTGGGACAGAAATTATAGCTTCATCCCTGCTATACTGTATTGTTTTATCTTTCACAAGATAGGGGAAAGAAAGATTAATTCTTCAGGTTATATTTCTACTATGATGAAATAAGTCTTCTTATTCAGATTATTACGTACCTTCATGATCTTTTTATCTTTATGAATTTTTAAATCAGTATATTCATTTCCTAATACTCTTATCAGGATCTAAAAAATTACCTTTTCTCTTATCAAAAGCTAACAATATATTTCCTTTTGATGTAGTTTTCCCAATGGTCATTCATTTTCTCATTTTGAGGTAGGACCCAAAATCAAGAAATTAGAAAGTCTGAGCTACTTTTGTACTAGGAGATCTGATTAATTTAGTAAGTTTCATGGGAAAATACTAAAAGATCCAACCTAGGCTTATCATAAGATTATAAACTATGAAAATCTAATAGATTTAAGAAATCTATTTAACCAAGTACAATATATAAATAGCATGATACAGTAGGTTATATTAGTATATAAATAAATTTAAATATTATTTTCAAAATAAAAACAACAACTACAGGGTTTTAAGTAATTTTTTGCTTGGTAAACCATTCAATATGTAAACCATATTCCAACACAAGCTGTTGCCTAAGTCCAAAATGTAAGTTATATTTTATATATAAACACAGTTTATGTATGTTTCAATAGAAGAAAAGGAGGAGGAAAAAAATTATGAACTGATCCATTACTTTTAGGCTAGCCCATTCAAAAGCGTTAGGAAGAAAAGCTTCTAAGTGACCACACTGAATGACTCGCTCTAAGTAGTGAGAGAAAAAAATGATTTGGGTCATGGTTAGGAAGGCAAAAATTATTTATTCACATATCATAAAATGAGAAATATTTTTTTGCCTTGCTCAGGACACTTTAACACTGCAATGTTAAATGAGGCAATGTAAATAATTTGTCTTCCACAATGACTTCACTGACAAAAATACGGTTTTTAAAATGATCCCTTTCTCCTTTCCTTTCCCACTACTACTGTTCCAGACCCAGGGAAGGTTGCTTACTAAGGAATCGCTACACTAGCACCAGCATCCCAAGGGGCATCCTGGCCTCTAGTTACTCTGGTCCTCGTCCTTGCTAGGCTCAACTAGCAGACTGATCTTTCTAAAATGCAAATGTGATTATGTCACACTCCTATTCACACAGCTATTGGTTCTCCACAGCCTACAGAATCTTCTCCAACTCTTTAGCATGGCAGTGGGAGCCTTCAGAGCCCACCTGCTTATTTCCATGTGCCTCATTTAACACCATCCCTCCTCGCCCCCTTCCCCATAAGCACCTGCTACCCAAAGTCTATATACCAGCTAAACCCATATTCAGTCTCCATTCTCTTGACTTCCTGCTTCATGCCCTCATTCATGCTTCTCTATTAGGAAGGCCCCTCCCCAGCTATGTATTTGTGGAAATCCTACTCATCCAGCTGAAAGGCAGCATAGCAAAATAATTATGAACATCAACTCCAGAGCCAGACTGCCAGGTACAAATTGCAGATCTGCCACTTAAGAGTTATATGGCTTTGAGCAAATTACTTAACCACTCTAGGCCTCAGTTTTGTTATCTGTAAAATAGGGATAACAACAGTACTTATATAAAGTTCATGGAAGAGTGCCTGGCAAACACTATCTGTATAGTGTGTACATATATATTACATAATATACTACTATTATTATCTATTGATTTTAAATGCCAGCTCTTCTTTGAAAGCTAACTACACCCCCTCTTCAAATTCTCTTCCTGATGGCTCCCCTTACCAAACAACAGCAGTTTATAAGTCACTCGGGTGGTTAATATGCCTTACACTTTATATCTTCTCCATTAGACTGGCTTTTTAAGGGTTTAGGCTTTTTCACCTGTAATGCCTAGTCTTTCATACGCAGAAGGCTAAAAATAAACGTCTCATTAGATTCCTGTAATAACAAAGAACAATACTTAAAGTATTACAGGTATTAAACTCATATACATCTACCTGGCTTTCATCCACGTTTCTCCCAGTGACATCCACAGCTGTCTTTCATCATTGTTGACAGTATAATTTAAGAACTCAATTGTGTCCTTAGTCAATAGGGGGCTGAGTACTGAACTGGCTAGTTCAGGACCTCCTGTTGCCTGCACCACCTAAAATGACAATAAATCATTTTTTAGCAAGAAGATGATGATTACTTGTATATTTTCAAAATATGTAAAATCCATGCCAAAACAAGCACTGTTGTCTGCACCACCTAAAATGACAATAAATCGTTTTTTAGCAAGAAGATGATGATGACTTGTATATTTTCAAAATATGTAAAACCCATGCCAAAACAAGCAGTTTTTATATACTCAAATTTTGACATGGTGCAGTGTACTACTTACTGAATGAAAAACAGCTTATTAAGTCAACCTGCCCAGCCCAAAGGTGACTAATAATCTAGAATGAAAAGTTAGTAGTTTAACAACTTTCACAGGATCTATTGGTTGCATATGACCATATTTTCCCTGGAAAATACTAATGGCTATCCAAAGAATTCTCAGTCAGGTGGTTTAACTATCTCCGCTTTTTGCTTAAAAAAAAAAAAAAAAAAAGTACACGTATCTTTTTCTGGCAAATCTATTATCCCAAACTTGGAAAGTATGGTTCTATAAATGAATACTACAGAGAGAAATAAGGCTCAACTTAACAGTCTACGGCTGTGCCTATATAAAGACATACAAAACTAAAAGGATCCAGAGAGAAAAGTGAGAGAAGAATGAGAACTGGTACTCTGAATCTATGGTATTTTTCCCCAGGATTTAATTCTAGGAAATTGTCCTGATTTAAAATGGATAATTTAATGATTAGCAGAAACAAATAAACAGGTGCACCTCTCTGATAAACAAAAGGATGATAAGTGTATGTCCAGAAACTGCTCCAAGTTTCTGGACTTCTCAGAGGCTATTTCCTGGCTAAAGAATGGTAGTTATCTCCTAGAGCAGAAACCAGAGCCCTTTTATAAAAATCTCACCTTCCCAGAGATATGGCACAAGAAAAAAGGGATTTTTTTTGAATGGCTCCGGACCAAGAGTCAGTTTCTCAGTTTCTCCCCAGTCACCCAAGTGTTCTGAGCACGTACGCTGTTGTATGCCTCTGTGTATCTGCACATGCTCCTTCCCAGTTCCCCAAGAGGCCCTTCCTTTATCACTCAGAACTCTACTCCGGTACCACCTCTTCCAAGAAGGTTTCCTTAATCCTAAAGCATAGCTCCAAGGCACCTCAGTGTCCCCAAAACAATTTATGCATAGAAGTAACATGTTACATTTTAACTTATGGCTCATTTTTCAGTTTTCCCTCCTGTGAGGACTTGGGCCAAGTCAATTGCAGAAGACATAGTGTTAGAGGGGTGACCGAGAATCAGTGAAAGAAAAGATGAGAAGTAAGAAGGGAGGGCTGACTCTTACTTGAGAACAAAATTTACCCTGACTGCCTGGTACAGTAATTTTCTTACTTCCAAGCCCTATAAGCACTTCTGGTGAATATGTAGGAATGATTAAGAGGGAAAAGTAAAGGAGTAAAATCTAGGAGTAGAGGAACTTTAAAATCTTTGGGAATGAAGGAGAAGAAATGTCAATAAAAAGCTATAAGACATAGTTCCTTCTCAAGAACGGATGTTAAGCATGTATGGTTGCGGTGGGTGTGCCTGCGTGTGGAGATGCTGAGGGCAGAGGGCAGGTCTTGCAAGGTTTAAAGCCACTAAAATGTTGTGTGGCTGGTTGTAGGCCCTAAATAAATGTTCCTTCCCATTGTCTCTTGTCCAAGTAATATGTCTGGGGCTCTGTAGGCAGAACATTAAAAGGAATCACAAACATATTCTGATTGGAGAGACCATGAATAAGGAGTCATTTCTGATGAAAAAAAAAAAAAAAGACAAAATAAATCCCATTTTCAGATACAGAGCTTGATCACAAAGGCTAATTTCTACCTGTGAGGGAAACCAGTCCCATTATTTTATAGTTCTCTTTTATGTAACGACCACATATCTACATATCTACTTATAATGTGTGAAAGAGTATGCCAAGAATGAGGAGATGGCAAAAACTCTTTTAAAGTCAACACTTCCTAATATTCAAACCAAGACAGTATCAAATGTGTTAAAGAATAAGGAATATAAATTTTGTTAATGAGCTACTACTATGGGATTCTCTGCATATGAATGGCCTTGATTTAATTTTTAAAGAGCTTATAAAGCAAAAATTATTCAACAATAACTAGACAAGTAGAAATCTGATGTTCTATATATATATATATATAGCAACAACATATGGAAGTGTTCATAAATTACTGATGTAGTCTTGGACTTTCATCTTCTAATCTCTTATTGCCCAGTTCTGACACTTATGCTGATAATGTTACTTTCCTATGTTTGTAAAGCAATATTCATTTCATATTCTACTTCAGGTCTTTGTCTAGTTGCCCTTAGGGAAAGAAGAAGATTTATCATCCCTTTTTGTTACTTGCACTTTCTTTTTCTCATTTTTAGTTTGATAATCAAGTAAAACCTATGGGAAATGCATTTGAATTTGCCCCATTTTTGATAAATATTAGAGTACTCAAACCATAGGGTTTATATGCCCTCAACCAAAATTAATGAAATTTATCTGCTTCGTCTAGTCTTTAAAAAAAAAAACAATCACAGAAATAAGACACAGGATAATCACACATTTCTTTTTTTTTTTTTTTTTTTAAAGATTTTGTTCATTTATCTGACAGAGAGAGACACAGCGAGAGGGGGAACACAAGCAGGGGGAGTGGGAGAGGGAGAAGCAGGCTTCCCGCCGAGCAGGGAGCCCGAGGCGGGACTCGATCCCAGGACCCTGGGATCACGACCTGAGCCGAAGGCAGTCGCCCAACCAACTGAGCCACCCAGGCGCCCCGATAATCACACATTTCTAACAATTATCATTACTGCTATTGTCATCCCACAAAGTGATCATTTGCTCTTCTGACAGGCAGAGCCATTCACAAACACTCCACCCATGCCTGCCTTAGCCCACAAAGGAGGAAATTCTGTCCTCCTGGAAGTATTTAAAAGACTCCACCTTCTTTCCACTCCTCACTCACTTGTCCTCCCACAAAAACCGGAATGACCTATCTAACTGGTGAAATTGTCGAAAAGGGTGATTTGTAGCCTACTCTCTCTTCAGATCTGTCTGTATGGGAGGGCGACAACTGTTCCATCTGCTTTCTGTCGCATGCTTTTCCCAAACCCCTGCACTTGTTTGTTGTGTACTCTTTAATATTCCAGTGAGTTCTCCCAACTGCCCCATAGGACAAGATGGTTGTACGTAATGTCAGCCTAGACAAGTTGCTATTAACACCATTTGCAGATATAAGAAATATATAATGGGAAGGGAAGTATATTACCATACCATATAAGGAGAGAACACAGCTGCATACTGAAAATCTTGAAAATGAAGATGTGTATCTTGGATCCTGGCCTCCAGCACAAGAGGTATAACCTTTTGCTGGATAAACTCATAGGAGCATCCAACTCCTTCACAAAGGGAATTGTCCCCAACACACCCTTTTGTTAGCTTTAAAAATTATACCTTTTGTACAAATACACATGTATTTGAAGGGAGTTTTCTGGGGGAAAAATGTATTATGAGGATATCACTCCACCTGGCACAGAGTGAGTATGCTAAAGACTACTAATTGCTCCCTAGTGTCCACTCTCTTCTTCTTCCTTCTGGAAAGAGAAGTTCCTGCATTTTAGATGAATCTACAGGCACACAGATGGAGACTATATTCCTTTGGTGTTCAGTATGGCCACATGAAAACATTCAGGCCAACTGGACAAAGGCAGAAATTATCTGTTTAAGTTCAGAGTCACCTCCTTAAAGATAAATCACCTTTCTTTGCCCCTGTACAGCTGTAACAAGGGCATGGAGGTAAATCAGCTTCCACTATAGAGATATCTGACATAGTTGCTCAATTCTTCTCTTGGACACATTTTCTTCGTTTGGCTTCCAGAATACCATAATATTCTTATGTTTCTTCTCCTGACTTAACTGCTTCTTCTCAATCTTCTTTGTTGGTTCTTTCTATTCTCCTAACACTGAAATTGCCCAAGGCTCAACCAGTCCTTGTTCCTCAATTACGATTACTACCTTGGTGATAATATCATGGCTTTAAATGCCCTCTATATGCAGATGATCCTTAAATATGTATCTATAGCTTTGATTTCTCCACTGAACTCCAAATTCATATATTCAACTACCAAATTTTTCCATCTAGATGTAACAAAATTTTGACATGTCTAAAACTGAATTCCTTATCTTCCTTCAAAAAAAATCTGTCTTACCTATTGTCTTCCCCATCTCGATTAATAATTATTCCATCCCTCCACTCTTAGGCCAAAACCTTTGGAGATACCCTTGGCTCTTACATAGCACATCTAATCAACTGGTAAATGTTGCTTCTCTGGTTTATACCCAAAATCCGATTTCTTCTTACGATTTCTAATGTCACCCAGTCCAAACACCATAATCTCTGATCTGGATTATTTTAATAACCACCCTAGTCCCTTCTTCCCCCAGATTTCTAAGTATTCTAGCCAGAGCAATCCTTTTGTGCTGAAAACACCCCAAAAGTGTAAAAGATTTCCTAACCACTTAAAAAGACCAACAAAATATGACCTCCTGTTGCATTGCTGACTTCATCTCCTAATTAAGCTCTCCCTCATTCTGTTCAAGTCACAATACTTATTTATTCCAAGAACATAATTTGCAATTACCATCCCAGAGCACTCACAATAGCTGTTCTCTGTCTGGAATTCTCTTCTTTCAGAAATCCACATGACTCATTCCTCACTTCATTTGCTCACATGACACCTCTCACCTTAACCAACCCTATTCAAAAAGGGTAATACTCTACCTTGCATACGTGTGCACACTTGCATGAGCATACACCTGAAATATTCCCCGTTCTCTGTCCCTGCTGTATTTTTTCAAATAACACTTGTTTTTAGCAAAATATATTATTTATGCATATATTTAGGTTACTGATTGCCCCTCCATACTACGATATAAGTTCCAAGAGGGTAAAAATTTATGTCTGTTTTATTCCTGATAAGCTACTAATAGTGGTAAGCACGTAATAGGCTCTCAATTAATATTTCTGAATGAATAAATAAATGAGCAAAGCCCTCCATCCAGTACCAGTACCTCTTCACACCCAGACTATTTTGGGAGAAAGAGAAAAACTTTTACATTATTATAGCCCTTTGTATTATATCCTAGTATATACTGAAACACTAGCATCTGATAAATATTTCTTTTCATCTTCCTAGCTCTGTCAGAGACATCGGTTTCCTCAGCAATAAAGTAAAGATGCTTGAACAGGATGATTTCTAAGGTTCTTTCAAACTCTCAAATTGCACATTCTCGATATTGACATAGATGCCAAGAGAAATCGTATCCACGCAAAGTAATGAAGGAAAACTATCGAGATACTCCAGACAGACACCTGGGGTTGAAAAACATACTAAGGGTGATTACTTTCTTAAATTAACAGTCTTACCATATTTAATGGAGTAAATAAAAAATGAACCAAATCTGCAGCACTCGGATTCTGGATGTGAGACTTCAGTTTGGCCTGTAGCATTAAGAAAACAGACAAACAAATTACTATGATGCAATCAAGCAAAAAACAGATGCTCATAAAGGTCTGATACAGACTCAGAGAAAGAGTTCTTTACTACTAGTTTAACTTTTAATATATGAATCAGCCTAGGTAAGTCAGATTAAGAGAATTTAGTTTAAAAACAAGTTAGGAGTTGTTCTTTTTTGATAATTTGCTTGGATACATAGGTTTTATTATCTGTTGTCCTAATTAAAAGCAAATCAAAACATACATACCAAAAAATCTACAAGAATAATTTTATCTCTTCATTTAATCAGAAACATCCTGGCTAGAATTTGATCTCCTTCATTTGTTTCTTTTGATTATATACAAATAAATTCCACTTACCAGAAGGTTAAATCCATGTTTAAACTTTTGTAAACAGTCAACAAACTCCTCAGGAGGGGGAGGTTTTGCCCGCAGAGTTAGAACACCCTCTAAAAGAAATAAACGGGAAGGGGGACAGATGAAAGCAAAGCTGTCAGAAAATCTAGTAAATGAAAAAATAAAAAGCCCCATTTGTGTCTGTAAAATTTGATCATTCCCGATACCATGCTTCCTAGCTACTCTAGTACGTCTCCTAGACTCACTGTAACAAACTAAGGTGATCCAACATTTGAAATGGATTCTTCTACCCTTAGGCTCTACTAACCCCTCACCAATTCCATCGATCTATGCTGTAGCCCTTTTATGTCCCAATTATTGCACTTACCATCACAAAGACTATAAAAATGTGCGAGTTATAAGCCCTGCTCTGAAGGGCCTTAAAATCTTTAGAAAACACGAATCGGTAAGTAACCAAGATACACCAAGGAAGTGTTGTAGAAAGAGACTACACCTGGTTGGGAAATGGGAAAATGGACACCTAATGGTTGTTTCATGGGGGAAGTAGCTTTTAAGATGGGATGTGAAAGGTCTGTTACACGGCAATTTGGTAAGAAAATGTCATAGTTGGATATAACAGCATAAGTAAAAAAACATGGAAAAAGGAAATTGCACGTACATGAAACAACAAACTAAAGCAGAGAAACCAAGAGAATGGAAAAGTAGACCAAGGTTGGATTGAGGGTGACTCTGACTGCCCGGGGGGGCAGGGGGAGGAGCAGAAGTAAATCAATAGAACATGGAATTAACATGCTGTTCAGAAGAATGAAGTGACTACATTAGAGCTTGATGACAACTGTCCTCCCAGAATAAAAGACTGGAGGCTTGAAGACTACTTAGAGAGCCAGGTAAAAAATGATGACAGCTTGAAGCAGACATTAGCTATGAAAATGAAAAGGGAAACAACTGGATATAAAACACAGTGAAAATATAAAATCGATGTTGGCTGCAAGTTAAAGAATGAAGTCATACTAGATCTGTGGTCTTGAATCTGGATGACCAAAAGGATAGAACACCCCTCATAAAGAATATAGCAGGAATAAGTGGTTTGGGACATAAGGATGCAATAATAATTAATTTCAGAATATAGGGAGGTGAGGTATACCCAGAGGTACACATCTGGAAGACAAGTCTACAGGTCTTATGCTTAAGATGTAGACATGAGCTAGAGAAAAACTGGGAGGTCATGTGTCATGAAAGGGATATTTACTCACTATTCTTTTAATTTTGTTCCACAGTTATAAGTTTATATATTTTGAGGCCATTTTAAATAGCTAACTACAGCATACCCCAAAACTGCTTGTAAGTGACCTGAATATATTGTTTGGGAGCTCTGTGATAAAAAAATTCAAATCCATTGATAGTTGTAACTATTTTAATGAGAAAAATCAATCCTTTTAACAAAATAATGAGGTTCTATATTTATAATAAAATAAATCAAAATATGGGAAGAATAGAGCCACGACTTTCTTTAACAGATACTAATTTTACAGTCACTAATTAAAACTACAAAGAGATGGTTGTTAGCTGAATCTCAGAGTCTCTGTGATTTAGGTTAAGTATCCTAGAGTCTTTTCTTACTGTATTCAACTTGGAACCAAAATGGACCATTCCCTAGGGTCTTCTTAGTCTGTCTAACTCCCAGGTGCTATCCCAAAACTAGAAAAGGGACTTTGGCCCACTGTCAATGGAGTTTTGCTGAGCAGTTCACAAGGGCAGAAACTCTGCCTAGCACTGGAGTTCTGAATGGTCTTTAGAAGTTTAAGAAAATCCAGGGGCGCCTGGGTGGCTCAGTCGTTAGGCGTCTGCCTTCGGCTCAGGTCATGACCCCAGGGTCCTGGGATGAAGCCTCGCATCAGGCTCCCTGCTCTGCGGGAAGCCTGCTTCTCCCTCTCCCACTCCCCCTGCTTGTGTTCCCTCTCTCACTGCGTCTCTGTCAAATAAATAAATCTTTAAAAAAAAAAAAAAGAAAAGAAAAGAAAATCCAACTTACCTCCTGGTCCTTTCTTTTTACCTTTCTTACTTTTCTTCCTTTTAGAAAGCTCAGAAAATGCTTCAGCTGCTTTTTGGAGTTTTGTGATAAAAAATTCAACATCATCCAAGATGTGATTTAATATTTGCTGGAATGAGAAATTACAGAATAAGATTTAAGACAAAACCATTTTTGCCTTGAATGAATACTATTAGTCAGTAAAGGAAAATCAGAAAGTTAAAAAAAAAAAAAAAGAAATACCTCCCACATGCAAATTTCAAGTTTATCACTAATTCTAAGAAAAAGAATTGAACTAAATATACATATACCAGTGGCTAAAGTCTGACATTTACATTTTTCTTTAGCTTAAATCTTGTTCTATTTTCAATACCATAAAGAAAGCATTCACAGTATCTATTCGGATTATTAATTATTTTCAACTACTCTAATTTTCTCACAGGGTTCTCCCACATAAAGTTAGGAGAAAAATTCTAAGAAACATCCTGTTAGAAGAGCAATGAGCATTTCTGCTTTCTAATAAATATGCCAATAAAGCACCAACATTATTATTTCATGGAATTAAAGGTATACAGAATGTTCTGATTACCTAATAAACACATAGATAATCTAGAATAATAATCATTAATGAGAGTTGCCACATGGTAAAATAGAATTAATGATGAATTATGCTTTCAGGGATTATTGGATCAGTTTTGATTGTCTTAGCTGACTTTCTGTAGTATGTGTGAAACCTGACATTCTTCTAATTTAAAAGACTAGAAACCGGGATTAAATAAACTTTTAAGTATAATAAATAATGGTGTAATATAAAAATTAAATTCCAAACTTCAAATTCCTATATTTGTTTCCAAATAAGCTAGGATTGTGTATAACATAAATAGTAATTATATTGAGATTAATTTTATTATTATATCAGAAGGCATTGTCATTCTGTAAGGAAATTACTATGGACTAATAAAAATAAATACAGCCTTATTCTTTATAAAGAGTTAATATTTATATATCTACTTTTAAAAAATTCCACTTAACTTTTATCTTTCAGGCATTATAAAATTGTTTAATAAAAATAAATGTCATGAAGAGATATTTAGAAGACATTTCAATTATGAATTACAAGCTATGAAAAAAGTTAAAATCCCCCAAATCTGGTAATTCAGTTTAAGTTCCTTTGTAAACTAGTTAATATGCTAGTTCTTCTATCAGAGCCCTATCCTACTAACTAAATATTGACATAAAGGCAAAAATAGTTAAGAAAGAGATAATTCGAAGGGCATAACCACCAATGGAAAGAGAAAATACAGTTTGCACAAAACATCTTTATTTAAATCAACTTCATTTTCCCTATTTTTTTCCTCTTTTTAAAAAGAAGGCAATGGCCTAAAGAGGACTGTTGGACCTACCACGTCTCTGTCAATTCGGGCCGCCATCATTTCAGGTGCTTCTTCCTGCTCGTGATACTGCCTTGGTTTCTCAACTAAAGAAAGAAGAATCACAAGTCTTTCAACCTGTTACCTAAGTGAGATCAATCTAGGTAGTATGAAATATGAAAAGTGGCTAGAAAAGAGTGCCATTTGCACAAGGGAACACCTTCACTGGATACAAAATCAAAACTGCTCATCATCTATGAATGACATGCATCCTTGCCACCACTAACTGAGAAGCACTTGGCCAGGGCTGACGTGCTTGCCTTCAGCCTTTATGATTTACCCTGTAACTTCCCCTCCTATTCTCCCTCTTCCCAATGACAGTTGCCTGTAGAACCAACTCTAACTTCTCACCCTATAATTCCTATACAAGAAAGAAATACAAACTCACATTTAAGCACCTGCTCCTCAGGTCAACTAATTTCTAATGCAACCTCCCAATTTTATACATTCCACCACTGTGATTACAATAAAGCTTTGGGCGTTCTGACAGTAAAGTGCTTTTTTCAAATTCTAGTTGTCATTAAGCTTAAAATCCACAATGTTGGGCTCACTGATTTATACTTATAAGTATAATACCTATAGGATTTGCAAATTAAGTAATACATATCTTAAGAGCATTCAAGATGTTAAGTTAGCTCAGTTAGCTAAAGCATGATGTTAATCATAAGGTCACTATAATGAACTCCCTTCTGGTTAATGCTACCACTAAACACAGATACTTCTACAAATATTTCACAGTAGATTAAATAAAAGAAAAACTGTACAGATGAAACTGGAAAAATATATGATCAATAAGGGAAAAAACTCCTAATATTTCATCATGACTCATGATGTTCAATATAGAAAACTACAAAAAATACTGAGAACTCTGTATTGTTATACCTCTTCTATGCCTTTCCCAATAAATGGAATATTGGCCCCCCAAAAGAAGAAATTATGGAGTTTTTTGCAATTTAATTAGTGGCTCTTAAGTACTTTAAGATAATATGAATTTATATTTATGAACTCTTGCCAGTTAAATGCTGTTTTACATGGAGTTAGTGGCTTTCTTGGGTATAGTATACTACAGAAAACATGTTGAACTTGAAATATAGCTAGTAAGAACTCTAGAGAAGCCCTAAAATATCACTTGGAGGGTGAGGTAAGGGGAGACGCAGTATCTCGCAGACTTTTTCATGGTCTCTGGCACCACTACGAACCCCACTACCACTACTCTACAGAGATCACTTTTGGAAGTCAGGGGTAAGGCTGCGTCAAGGATTCAAAGGAGATGTTTAGTCTGAGTTAGCTGGAGCCTTCAGAGGGACCAAAAAGATACTCCTTTTGGGGGGGATTTCCAACCAAAAACTGGCCTGGGTCCAGATAGAACCTCACACAATAAGTGCTACGTTCTATATGGCCTAGTAGAAAATTAGAAGTTCTGAAAACCCTTTCTTACTCTCATTTAAATAGGTAAGATTGCACAGCATATTTTAGACAAAATCTAGTAAGAGCCCAGAAACATCTCTTTGTTGTAAATCATATAGGTTTTACAGATGTTTTCACAAATTTATTCAGAATATTTATAAACTGAAGATCTCTTATCCTTCCTCAACTTCAAGGAAGACCATTTTGATCTCTCTCCAAACCCACATCTCTTCTACCAAAAGAGCAGCAACAAGACACTATGTGAACACAAAAAACAGAAAACACTATAAACTATTCGTTTTTTTAAACACAAAATATTGCAGAAAAAAACAGATCAACAGAAATTTGTATGATTTCTAAAAACAAATTGTTATAAAGTAAATATTCTGCTACTTCATTTTTGATAAACGGATGTTTCAAAGATTTTTTTCTTTCATCTGTCTGGTAGCTGGGCTTACATGTGAAACTCTAAAAATAACTTCAAGTATACAAAAAAAAATAAATAAAATGGAAAGCAATTCAGAAATAAAATGAACTCAATTTGGCAAAAATGAGATGAACCATACGTTATGTGTTTTACACTGCAGTAGGGACTGCTGTAGACATTATTTGCTTTCAGATTCACAGCAACCCATGAATTATTATCCCCACTTTACAAATGAGGTTGAAACACAAAGAGATACCATCCAAGGTCGCACAGCAGATCCTGGTCTTACTCCAGAGTCCAACTTTTGACTCACCAGACTCAGAATAAAGTCTAGTGTCACTTATTTATGGTCACCAAGTTCTACTGTTTAACTACATTGTTAGATATCTGCATGAATAATGTTTTATTAGATAAAGGATAAGTGATTTAAGTCCACTGAACAGTGAGGCAGAAGAGTGAGACTCTAGTCTTCATCAGATTCAAACTCGTTGGATCACAATTTATAAACTCATAATAAAGAGATTGGACCAAACATATTTTAAGGCATTTTCAGTCATAAAAATTTCAGGTTTGGTAAAACAAAACAAAACAAAACAAAACAAAAACATTCTGACATACAAAAAGTTATGCTAAATTCTACACCGGGATTATTTGTCTTTGAAAAAGCATGCCAAGGTAAAATGACGATGCACACAAAGGTCCCCTCTGACAAGCTGAGCAAGATGGAGATGCTTTGACTCTTGTCCCAACACCCCGACAGCCTTTTCACATAAGCACAACAATTCTCCCAAACAGGAGAGCGGTAAGATAATAATAATGAAAAGAATTCTGAAGGAGAATCTTTGCAAAAAAAATCTGATAGTCTCTTCTCTGGTCGAGAGTTTGACTCACAGCTGAGTCAAACTTCCCATCTTTCTTTGATCGCATTAAAAAAAGAAAAAACAAAAAAACGTAATCCTAACACCGTATTTATTTAAATGACTGGTCTGAACTCTCATATACGATAGTCTTATAGTGTCAAAGTTTTAAATTTCCTTTATCTATGATTTTTTTTTAAAGATTTATTTATTTATTTGAGAGAGTGAGAATGAGAGAGGGAGAGAGCACATGAGAGGGGGGGAGGGTCAGAGGGAGAAGCGGGCTCCCTGCGATGCGGGACTCGATCCCGGGACTCCGGGATCATGACCTGAGCCGAAGGCAGTAACTTAACCAACTGAGCCACCCTGGCGCCCTATCTATGATCTTTTTTTAATTAAAAAAGCTAACCTCAAGCTTCAGCTCAGAAATCAGCGTCAGAATTTGAGAGCAAGGATTATGTCACAACCCAAAGTCAATGGTCAATAAGTAGCAATCCTCAGAAACACTCACAGTCCCCTTGGTCAGCAGCCCATGCAGACCAGGCTGCCACCCGACTTCTAACATCCACCTGGGTAACAGTCCCAGGGGGCACCGGGGCAGGAGCTCTTGGCGGAGGCGGTATACCAGGGTCTGCTTTGGAAATCATCCTAAAAAAGATGAAAAAATAGAATTTTTACCACCTCCGTGTCTATCAATTCTCAGTTTATGGTATTAGTTCTTCAACCTTAAGAACGATGTCAAGGTGGAGGACAACAAGGATTTCCTTTCATATTATGTATATTTACAAATGTTTATGGAATATGAAAACACAGAAAAAAATTTTTTTTACAGATTTTATTTATTTGACAGAGAGAGACACAGTGAGAGAGGGAACACAAGCAGGGGGAGAGGAGAGGGAGAAGCAGGCTTCCCACGGAGCAGGAAGCCCGATGCGGGGCTCGATCCCAGGACGCTGGGATCATGACCTGAGCCGAAGGCAGACACTTAACGACTGAGCCACCCAGGCGCCCCAAAACACAGAAAAATTTTAATTCAACTCAACACTAGGTTTAATTTTTTTCTGGGGCTCCTGTGACTTGGAGAGGCTATGAACGAACTATATTCCTCATATCTATTTGTACTCCTCCAGGCTTCCTTCCCTTAAAATGCCACTCATCTGACCTGACTCTGACAACACACATTAAGAGAAGGCTTCTCAGAGAAAGACCAGAAAACGCAGAGAGAAAAGGTGCACACATATACTGACAAACTAGGAAGAGTGAATGAGTTGAAATCACAGGTTGTAATCTGTAAAATAGACCTTCATCGAAGATCATTTTTCTAAATCTTTAGAAGAGAAACAACAACAACAACAAAAAACCTCCAAAAACCAAAAGAAAAACGCAAATAAAAAAACTTCAAAACAAAACAATTCTACCCCTTAATTCCTTTTAATGTTTTTACCTTAGGGCTTCGGGCCGCCTCTTCTGTTTCCCTCCTTTACTGTCACTGATTGCACTCTCAATGTCTTCACTAATGAGGTTTGCCTGAAATGCAAGACAAGTTACCTGTGAGGTCACAGATTTTTCTTGTCTTCATGTATAGGTTCAAACAGCAACAGCAAAATGGATTACGTTCCCTGTCTGAATCAATAAGTGTCCTGATGCAAAAGAAAAGTGTTTTCTTTTTTTTAAATGTGCTTTCAAAACATGACTCCTGCAGTTTTTTGATGGTGAATTTTATAATGACAAATTTTGAAAACTGAAGAAATTCTTAAAGATTATTTCATCAGATTCCATTAGTTTAGACAAAAGCTATCCTTGCATACAGGCAAAGAGAAAAGGAATTTGCATATGCTGGAAATGTAAGTATATGTGGAAAATGTAACTGGGAGGAAATCTCTACCTAAAAAGAAATGAAGGAATTAGAAGTGCATGCCGGTCGAGCAGAGCTCCTTCCTCTTTCTCAGCCTCAGGCTCTGGTGGGCACCCATTAACCTACTGGAACAAATCACTCAGTCCCAGCAGATACTCCCAGTTTGGGACAAATACACTATAATCGTGGGACGAACCCCAACACTAGGTTGTACCTTTTTTGATATATACCTTATTCTGTCATTTCAGGTAAAAGCTAACCTTCTCCAAACAATTAACCTAATACTTTTCCAACAAGAATATTTGATGTGGCTTTCTTGGGAAACAGTGTGAAGTTAGCAGCTTCTTAAGAAGTTTATTTTGTTTGGTATGAAGTTTACTTATGACCAGCGATTATTATTGCATATTAGATTCTTGATGGGATGTACTCACCTCCTATTTTTTGTTCCTGCTTGTTCTCTGTCATTTTGTATGTTTTTCTCAAATATGTATGCTGTATATTCTTTTACCATAAGCACAGACAATCATAGAATTTTAGAGCTGAAAGGAAACTTAAAGATCATCTAATCTGTCCTCTCTGTTTTGTAATTAATGAAACTGAAGAATATTCATATGATGGTTTGGCCAAGGTCACATTCCTAATTAAATGTGAGGGCTAACGCACTCTAGTTCAGTGTTACTTCATTAAGACTATCTTAGTTTCAGGAAGACATTATAAACATCGTGTCAAAGACTCTCTGTTATGTGGGATATTAAATAAAACTGAAGATGCTTAGGAACCCTGAACTTCCTATGGGGGGGCTATCATATTTCTAAGAAAAATTTTACTATAGAGGTGGGCAGGAGTATAGTGTAAAATCCCGTAATAAAGAAACTTTAAAACTCAAAAGTGATGTTGCAACATGACCCATATAAAAGAAACTACATCATATTTCATTGTGTTTATATTTTCAATATGTCAAGCAAAAAGAAGGTCTCATGTAGATAGCACTAATGAGTAAAAATACAGAGCTGCATAGTGGTATTTGAGCTTTTAGACAAAACAGTAATTCAGTAAATCTGTTTGAGACCCATCAATACCAGCATCCCCTATCAGATAAAACAAGCCCTTTATTCTCAACACTGAAACCCAGAAACTTTACTCAGCATAATAACTCTTAGTTTCAGGCTAAGTTTCAGAGCACTGAGGCTAATACCAGATTTAAAATGTCTTTTAGTTTAGTCCTCTGTTTTAAAAATATTTTAATTAAATTTCAATATATTTTCAGAGAAAAATATTCACTTTAATACTTATTTAATACTTAACAAATCTAACCTTGCAAAATTCTTAATACCCTTTATGACTTTCAAAAGGAACTACATAAAATTTGATGAACATCACTATGCAAATTATCTAAATGCCACAGTTTTCAAGATTTTTAGAAAGTCATCTATACATAAAACAAGAAAAAGAAAATGATGAAATCCACCATTGACAGTCAATCTTAACTTAGCCATCATATTTTAATGTCAAAGAAATACAGAAAAGATCAAGTGACACTTCATGCTAATCTCCTAACATTTCTTTATAAGATAAAAATTACCTGTATATTTTGTAATATACAGTCACAGTGATAAGTCACTGCTTTGGCAAAGCACCAATTAACTCAACCCAAAATGATTTCCCTTTTGAAGAAATCAACTCATGACCTAAAAATATTCAAGGTTGATGATAATTTCTAATGTCCAACAAAGCATCACAAGTGATAAGCATTTGAAAATTACAGTGTACTTTGAATACCAATCTTCAGGATACAGCATGTTTTTACTGGTAACTGTGCTTAACTACTTGCACATTATCACTTGGGGATTACATATCTTGAGCAAATTCAAGTCACATAATTAAATGGTGAGCTTTAAATCTGTATCATGGAAAATGTCTTGAGGGTTTCATCGCAATAATCCATGTTATGTGATTAGTGCAGAATAAAATAGGATGGCGTGATTACTTACTGTCCATGAAGCATGATTTTGGAAGAATCAATTTTTAATTATAAGTCCAAGTAACTCAATGAAGAATTTGATATATTATCTATGCCTGGTTTTTTTTTTAATAAATAGAATGCATCTTTCTTTTTTTAAATACCACTCTATTTCCTCTTTATTTATTGGAACCCCTCAGGAAAATACTAAGGTATTTGTTTTCCTTACAAAATCCTAAGAAACTAAAAATCCACTGGTCATATAACTGAAGTGGATAATCCAATGGCTGTCAGAATATCTACTTAAAGAGGAAAAAAATTCGCCATTCTTTTACCTTAATCTCATCACACTGGAAAAGATGAAGATCGGGCTTGTTTTGAGTTGGCTCTTTGCACACCAGGGCGAGAATTGAATCATAGTTACAGGAATGCATCACACCTTGACAGTGCTGGACTGTGCTTAAAGGAAAATTCTCTAGTTCATTCTGTAAAGAAAGTAAAAATATAATTTGCCTTAATTTTTATTGTATGTCAAAAATCTATTGAACAAAGAGCTCTAGACACTGTACAAATCACTTTTAAAGTGATTTCCAAAATTATTCACAATCTTACATGGTATTTTTCCCCACTCTGGTTATATAGTGTCAGAATTTTCTTTTACTTGAACATTGAACAGTCATACTCTTAGTTTCTACCTTCAGTGATCACAAATGTTAGGCTAAAAATAATACATCATTCATACATTTTTTTATTTCAATGACTCTCTCAGATGAAAAAATTCACTCTCTCTATATATTCATTCTAGCCAAAAATGTCAAACAGCTGGGCCAGAAGGATCTCACTAAAAAATACATTTTTCAGAGTGATTAAGATATTTGGAAGTATAAAAGTGAATATTCTCTAACCTATAAACAGCCACCTAAATAAAATACTGGCAGATTCTTAAACAAATGAGCTTTCTGTTCACAATTAGAATTCTGTATTTAATGAGATATATTTAAAATGCTCATTATTATACTAATGACTTTATACAAATAGTGAGTGGGTCATAATGAATTAATGAGAGAAACAGCGATTTTTTAAAGAAAATATAATATCCCCAATACATGAAAATAAATTAGATTAATAACAAATAAAAGGAAAAAGCAGCCACTCTGATTACAGATGGCACATACACACATACATCACACCATGAGTTTTATTCTAACTTTTGATTCCCTGAGATCCAGAAAAGGCAAAACAAGAAGCGCTCATTCCATAAAAATAAAATGCAATTTCTCAGAGTACCAGAGAAATAACAAATTTTCTTTCTTTGCAAAGTAAATTAAATAATACCCCTTCTCTCTATATAATTACTTAAAACCATGAGGATCAGAGAAGATGTTCTCTCATAGTATACGATGGATGTGAGAAAAGAAAGGGCAGATCTTACTCTGAGTCCTATCAGAATACTCTAAAACAATATGACAGTTGTTTTCTTTATCTTAGCAACTCAAATTCTTATTGGATGATGGGGCTCAGAAAAGTCCTGTGTTGAGAGCTCTAGCATTGTACCTACCAGTGGTTGTGCAAAATAAAGGTGCCTGCCACAGGGGCGCTGAAAAGTTAACACACACACACACACAAAACCCCTTCATCCCAGGTTACTCATTTACTGGGATATGGTTTGCCTAGTATATAATTAATATATGTCATAAAGAATAAGGCTCCACTGGGGCCTTATTTTAGTGCTTTGGATTTTTTTTCTCACTTCCTCCATCTCATCATTTGTGGTTAAAAACAAAACAAAACAAAACACATATCCCTCTGTCTCCAGTTTCAGGAACTGATTTTGCGGGCATAATGTGTATGCAGTAGTATATTTCTTCTTTAAAATCACTGACAAAATGTTTTATTTTGTCAAACTTTCATCCCCTTTTAAACAATATGACCTGCTTGTCAACATAAATATCTGTGGAACTTTCTTGGAAGTAAATAGTCTAAATTTTACAGACTTACCTTCGACTCTAAATCAATCAGGCTCACAGCTCTGTCATCCACTTGAAGAATCATATCCTGGGTCCACACTTTGCCCTTGGCATCAAGTAATTTCAGCTTCCTTATTCCATCATCAACAGTTATCATAGCATCTTTCCGATCCAGGACAAAGGTGGTCAAGTGCTTACGATTGACAAGAAGGAAAAAATATTTATTAACACACACATTCTCTTAGTGCACGTTTTCCAAAAAGAAAGCAATGGTGACCTGACTGAAGTCAGTGACTGGAGCGGAGAGAGCCAACAACACAAGGTATCCTACAACTTCGTGGCTCCCTTTCTGAGATTAAGAAAGTCAGGCAGGTTTTTGTTGAATTGAGGAAAGGTGCCTTGAGTCATAAAATACCTCAGTCTGTTTAATACCGAGCCATGTTGAGCGATATAAACAGAACATAAATTCTGAACAGCTTAAATAACATTCTCTTAAGACCGATCCCTCCCATCTCATTCCATGTGGGTTACTTAAGTGCTGAGTCACTGCAGCTTGAAACTACAGAAACTGATAAACGAGAGCAGCAGTCGGCTACCACGGTAGCAACCGTCAAACTGCACAGTACTGAAACAAACTTCACATCTCATGAAGCATGCCCGCTATGGGTAGAAAACGGAAAATAAGAGCAATTTAAAAATTACTCCCTACTTAAACATGTTCTATTATAAGCGATAGTCACGTACGTGGATTCCAATCAGGAGCAAATATATCTTAAAAAATAACAACACAGGAAAAACTAAACAAGAAAACCGTTGTTTAAATAGGACTAGTCACGACTTTAGGTAAAACTAAAACTAAACCACTCAGTGAAACCATTAAAGGTGTAATTTCAAAAAAGATTCTGTAATATAAAATAGAAGCCTCTGTCCCGGTTTTAGCCAAAATAAGGCTGACAATGACAAACGAGTGGTTAATTTATTCTCTATGAAAATAGACCCCAGATGAACAAGACACTTCATTATTTTACATCTCAGTTTTTCAAAAATCTGAAAGAAAAAGGTCAACGCAACTCAGAGTACATCACAGGAATAAAATAAAACATAATTCTGATTTTACCACCAGATTTTTATGTCCCTCAAGGTTCATTCAAATTTTAGCAAACATCAAAACATCTTACTTCAACACGATATTGGGATACATCGGACACACTGCTGACACTGTCCCGAGCATAATTCTTCCTTTGTTCTGAAAGAGAAGTTGAAGAAGTCATTATTTACCCACTAACAGGCTGAAGTTCATGTATCACTGTCTTGTGGCCATCTCTAAAACTAGTCTGTCTCCCATATAAATACAGTAGCTGACAAGTCACCATTGTGTGGTATATCTGAAAACACTCATTATTCACATTAAATGAAAAAGCCAATAGAAAGCTTAAATGATATGCAAGAACAATTTGACCCAATACAAATTTTCAGAATCCCAAAGGTAAAATCTAGATTATTAATGTTGTAAGAAAAAGAGTTATTTGGTCTAAGCGTTTTATTAATCAGATACCTACTCTTTGGTAAAAAGATAAAAACTGGCTTGTACCTTTCATCTCTTAATGTACTGAGAACAAAACAGAATTGCAAAATACTGTCATAGATACTGTATTATAGGAGTTAGACTACCTCATCAAGATAATGTTATCTTGGCCACTACAAGGAACATCTCCTTTCACAACATCCAAGCTATGGAGAGTGTCAGAGGAGATTCAAAACATGATTTAATCATACTGATAGCCATTAAACTTTAACAGTTTCCACACAGCTACAGAACAAACAAATGTGACACTCAGAATTGTAGATATCACCTGTTAGAAAATATGAGAGAGTTAGGCAGAAAGTTACTGCACCACACTATTGAAAAAAGCAAAAATAAACATTTGTTTTCTTTTGTAAAATGCTGCAAAACCAAAATATAAAATATGCAGAGGCAATATTTTGTATTTGTTGCTTTCTAATCAAGTAACTTGCTTATTTGTAAATTCAGAGTTGCCCTATTCTTTCTAAAGCAGAATGCTCTGATGAAAAAGAACCCTAAGTAAGAACCAGAAGATTATTGATTCTAGCTTTGGCTCTGTCACTAAGTAGAAGGCTAAATTAAGGCAAGACGCTTAGGTCTGGACCTCAGCACTCTTCTTGTAAAATAAAAGGGTTAAATAAGATCAAACCTCAAGACTCCTACAGTACTAATATTCAGACCCACACAGACACACACACACACACACACACTCCTCAGCTTTCCTTATATAACAGCTTTTCAAAAATAAACATTTTTTTCAGTTAATATAGAAACCTTTAGATCTTCCTACAACTTCAGAAGTTGAAAAGTTCTGCTGAGCATGAAAGCAAAGCAAGTACAAAAATATAAAGTACATGTATAGATTCGGAATGTTAGCAGAATATTTGAAAACTTTGATAAATCACTGTTTCACAATACATACAAAAGTAATTATCTTTTATATTTACATTAAGCCTTAGATAAAGAATATCCATATCCCTTATATTACATCAGTCTGATATTATTCCAGTATATTCTATTTTTGCTTTTGCAGCATTAAGTTACTTAACAGAAAAAGACACACTATAAAATTCAGTATCTTCTACCTTTCTTTTTTTGTTTGGATGATGACCTGAAGAAGTATGATCCATCTGTTCCTACCAAAATAATGTGATCAAAAAGAAAGATCTGGTTTCACCTTAAATTTTTCTATTCCAATATAACAAAACATAATCTTCACTTACATGACTGTATTCTACATACTAAAAAAAAAAACCACCATGATTTTTTCTGATTATTAGCTGAGCATTAATCAGCGTGAGATAGTTAACAAATGGATAACTGTTCTCAGGAGAACCACTGAAATGCAATATATAACTGAGGAACATATCTGACAAAAAGCACTTTGAGAAATAATCACTATTTCAGAATCACTGGTTTATCACTTTCTAGCACAACTCTCTGTGGCAGACTCAGGACATGAAGGTGGTTCTGTTTCCTGTGGTCTGACTGAGACAGCAAAAGAAATGGCAGTGGTTGCCATGGTATCCAGTTGTGATAAGGCAACCCCAGGACATTCAAATGCTTCACCAAGTCTTTCAGATAAGTGATCAGTAAACACAGCTGAAGCTCAACTGTATGTTTTGTAATTAAAGATTCTCATTATGAAGTAGTAAGAAAGTGTTCTCCCACATTTTCAAATACAGTTTCTTAATCTCATAGAAACATATTTTATAAGTGCAAGAAAAACACTGCCTATTTGATAGTATTTGTAAAAAAACATGACATTAACTGATCATTGACTGCCTAGAAGGTAGGTGTTATTTCTAGTATTCCAAATGAAGAATCCATTTTAGAAATTCTTAAACTGCTTTCTCTCCAATACTACACAGTAAATAAGACACTGTGTTACAAGAAATTACCTTTTAAAGATCCTAACAATATATAAATGCCATAAAATGGATTTATAAATAAACTAGTAGGTTCTAGTGATTTAAGTCAACGAATAAATAAAGGTTAATATTAACATTTTAATAGGAAAATTTTGAAAGAAGTTTCCTGAGAGGCAATTATGGTACATTTCTTTTTTATGAGAATCATATGTACTCTCAAGTACAGTTGTAAATAGTAATTATGCTCTTAAGCTGAAAATCTCACCAAGCTTTAAAAAAGTATGAGAAATCTAAATGAGTCTCAATGATACTCAAGGTAAAGCCTCCAGTGACGTTCCCCACTTTAACAATGGTTTTCAGACTTGGCCACACACTAAAATGAACTTGGAAAAACAGTGCCTGGGCCCCACCTGCTAGAGATTCCAATGTGACTGGTGTAGGATGCAGTTTGGGCACTGGGATTTATAAATGGCAATCCTATTGTGCAGCCAGGACTGAAAACCAAAATCTGTACAAACTCCAACTCATCGACTACATGTTACTTCTCTAAGCTGAAATCTTTTCTTTCCAAATTGAGAGTGTAAATCGTGGACAAATAGTGTATTAAATAATAACTGAATAAATCTGGCAGCAGGGTTTTGGGTTTCTCATACTATAGGCTACTCAACTGCTGATAAAAAGCCTCAGTTTCTATCTCTTTATCTCTCTCAATCTGCATTGATTAGAGGCAGGAACAAACTTGATTGCAGTACCACTGGTTGTGGTTTTACTGTTTTTCCTACTCGCTTTATACCAGACCAGAATACACAAACCCAAAGAAATGGAATTAGGTGAATTCAGTAACCAATGATGAAAATCCTTTACAGATTATTTTCGCATTATTGGACTGATATGCTGCTGGCAAAACGTGATAATTCACTTCTAGATTGGGAATATTTCAGGTTTCATTAAGACTTTGAGTGACTATGATATATCAATGTAGGTTCATCAATTGTAACAAATGTACCACTCTAGTGTGGGCTGTTGATAATGGAAGGCTATACATACAGGCGGTATATGGGAAATCTCCTCAGCTTCCCCTCAATTTTTCTATGAACCTAAAACTACAAGTCTTAATTTTTTAAAAATGTAGGTTTTGGGGTACCTGGGTGGCTCAGTCAGTTAAGCATGTGACTCTTGATTTCAGCTCAGGTCATGACCTCAGAGTGGTGAGATCAAGCTCCGCATTGGGCTCTGCATTCAGTGTGGAGTCTGCTTGAGATTCTCTCTCTCCCTCTCCCCCTTCCCCCACTCTCTCTTTCTCTCTCTCAAAAAGAAATAAATAAAATCTTTTAAAAAATGTAGGTTTCACTTACTTCTATTACTAAAATGGCAACTATAACAATATTCAGGTCTCAGTATTTAAACATAATTCCCTTTTGTCGATATTGCTGTTTATGCATACACAGCAAGATTTGTAAAAGCTAATATTCAGGGGTGCCTGGGTGGCTCAGTCAGTTAAGCGGCTGACTCTTAATTTTGGCTCAGGTCACAATCTCGGGGTCATGAGACAGACACCCACGTCAGGCTCTGTGCTTAGCAGGGAGTCGGCTTGAGGACTCTCCCTGTCCCTCAGCCCCTCCACCCCCATGCTCTGTCTCTCTAAAATAAATGACCAAATCATTAAAAAAAAGAGCTAATATTCAGATAATTTTCTCTTTCTCTGAAAATAAAACATAGCTTCAAAGTAAGGATTTGGCAATTAAAAAGGAAAAGAAGTAACATAAAAGCAGCTGCTATTTATTTCTCTCTCTAAATAAAACATTGGGCTACAGCTCCTATTACACTTTACACTTTCAAGCACAGTAAAGGAGAGTACCTTTCCCACTATTTTAGTGTATAATTTCCACAGAGGTGAGGTGCTTAATGGGAATCAGTGAAGAGCACCAAGTAATAAGTACAGCCTCTCATTATCTAGGCCGCCACAATCAGTTTGACAAATCAGTACCAAAACCAAGATACTGTTTGTAAAAACAAACAAGGTCATTTTTTACATAACTACATTATTTAAGAATTAATTTCACTGGCCTGTTCAACAAATTGTTAAGACAGCTTATCCCATGAGGAGAAAAGAAGCTTTAAAATTTTCAGGTAAGGTGGGAACACTGCCAAACTGTCTTTTTGAGTCACAAAGCACTAGCACACTCTATGAAGCTGAACTGGGACTCTAACATTGCCTGACTTCCTGATAATATATAATCATGGGCCACTGACTTTCTAAGAATTAAAAAAAAAAATTGTTCTTAAAAAAGATTTAAATGTTTTCTCTAGGTAAAATACACACCGTAAATGATGAGGATAGAGAAAAGAGAAATGGATTTTATTTTTTTTAATTTTTTTTTTTAAAGATTTTATTTATTTTTCGACAGAGAGAGGGACAGTGAGAGAGGGAACACAAGCAGGGGGAGTGGGAGAGGGAGAAGCAGGCTTCCCACCGAGTAGGGAGCCAGATGTGGGGCTCGATCCCAGGACCCCGGGATCATGACCTGAGCCGAAGGCAGATGCTTAATGACTGAGCCACCCAGGCACCCGAGAAATGGATTTTAATTTCTGAATGCCACCTGAATGTGTAAGAGATCACCTGGGCTTCAATTCTGACAGTTACACAAAGGGACTAATTCCCAACCAAGATCAGAAGATAGAGACAGGAAGAGAAGAAAGATAGGTACAAAAAAAAAAAAAAAATATGTGGGGTACATATCTCTTAAGAAAAGTGCTATATTCAGGAATATTGCTATAAGATAAGTTAAGCACTGTGTAAAAATACAGAAAAGTTTATAGTGAGGTCAATTACATAGAAACTGATCGTATGGTTTATAGATTACTTATACTCAGTTCTTACAGTCCCTCCTTGAGAAGAAAAAAGAAAAACAGGAAAAACACAAATATATTTTCCTCCTTGCTGGCTTCACAAAAAAGTTCAAACTTAAGGCTGAGAGTTCAGAGAGTGCCTATCATATTTATCCAATACTATTTGGCCTCCCGACAAAACGAATCTCAAAGTTACTATAAATGTTGGTAATGACAAAAAAAAAAAAAAAAAGGCTAACTGGTAATTCCCTGAAACTCGAGTTTTTCTGGATAGAGGACGACTTTAAACGGCTGATTATTATAAATGGTTATATTACAAATTCAGCAATATCGAATATAAAGAGAAGTTACTTTTCTAGAAGTTCAGCTATTTAGAACACAGGAGAGCCCACACTTAAGTCCTCTGAGTGGCAGACCGATGTCACAAGGTCTATGCATTGAAACTTGCACATTTTAATATGCAGACTTTAATGGGACTCTCAATTCCCCACTCAGAACTTATTTACTCTACCAAAGATTTTCTTTCTAGTTTTTCAGCCCATACGTATCAGAAGCAATGCTAGAAGAAGGCACGTTAACAACAGGCAAAAGTAACAGGCTTGAGACACAGCCACACAGAAAAAGTAGCCATAAATACTCAAAAGGGAAAAGATTTTGAATGATTTGGTGTAAAGGTAAAGACTACAGCCTCTGAGCACATCACAGCACACAGGCGCACTTGCGCTGATGGTCCTCTGAGTCAACAGGAGATTACAGGCACCACACCCTGATGGAAGGGAATGTTTAATATATTTTACAAGTACTTCCTTAAAAAGATACTAAATTTTAGTGCTTAGAGACTTTGACAAGCAGTCTAGCTAGAGAAAAATACAGAATTTTCAACGCCTCGATAACAGTAGCCAAATGAAATGTTACTGTCATGAGGTATGTGGAGGAAAATGAAATTAATATTTATTTTCTCTTTATTTATGTTATCAGGGACTTTGCTGATGCAGAGCCTCTCACATGCTGGCTTTGAAATTTCTTGTATCATAATGAAGAAATGACAAATTTCTTGTATCATGATGAAGAAATGACAAAACAGGCTTTGAAATTTCTTATATCATAATGAAGAAATGACAAAAAAGGGTTATTAATAAACTGCAGTATATTTTAACTGCTTTCTCTGAATAAATTAACACATATCCAAAAGAAGCTAATGTATCATCATAATTGTCTAGTTCACAGTACAAAAAAAATATTTCCAGTAATATCTGGAATATAAGCTTAAAAAATAGGATAAAGATTACTTCTTGACCCTGTCCAAGTATCACTGCGATTACACATATAACATCATTTGGAGGTAACATCAAAATATTAAGGGCCTTGATTAATCTAAGGACTGAGGACAGAAAGTGACTTTCCTATGCTCCTCAGTACCATGACAGACGCATTCCTTCTATTTTCTCATATAAACTTACCACAATATTATCATCATTTCTATTTTGTAGATGAGGAAACTGCGGCCAACAAGTAAAATCATTTGCCCAAAACGGCAGCCCTTTGGTAGAAGGGCCATGATTCAGCCCCAAATTACTTGGCCCTCAGAACCCATGTTGCCCCTCTGAGACTGAAGGTACTGAGTTACTGAAGCAATGTGGGAGGAACATTATGGTGTCAGACCTGAAAAGCATTTTCATGAAAAAGACAAGCTGCATGAAACTCTAGATGCAGTATCTAACCTGTGGCCAGTGTATAAAAAACAATGGTCATCACCATAAAACTCATGTTCCAGTGCACTAACTAGTCTCTTCACATACGAAATAAGTTCATGTACCATCCAGGAAAGAAACTAATTCTTGAAAGATTTATTCAACTGGTTCAATCACTGTGAAAGGAGAAATTTTAAAGAAAATACAGACACTGTGATAAACTACATTAAAAATCTCTCCTTTATCAATTCCCTAGCCAAAAAAAAAAAAGTTAAAACTTGAGACTGGGAGGCTAAACACTCAATGTTAACTAACTACAGGTGGAACTTCAGCTACAACTTGCTTATTGCAAAGGTTTGCTCAAAATCTGAACATATTTCCTCCCTGTCATTATACCATTCATTCCATGGGCACTGACTGAGAGCCCCTTTTGGGAGGGAAGGGGGGAGGATCAAATACAAAGAGGAATGAAACATTATCTGCAACTTCAAGAAACTTAAAATCTGCTTGTTTCTAAACCAAATACATTTGCTAAGTTTTCCTTCTTCTTTATAAATGCCTCTTGGATTTGCCCTTCTCTTTCCCTTCTCTTTATATCCTCTGTTTTACCAATACACTGTTCATTTTTGTCACACTATACAAAATTGTCACATTTTCTTATAATCAAGATTTTTAAAGTTATGCGACTCAGACAAATCATCTCATCTTAGAAAGGAGCTTCAGCTTGTTCTATATGTAAAAAGGGGAAAACAGACATTTACTGCTTATAGGCTGGTGATTTTCAATCCTCGGATCTATGATTTTTTGAAGAAGCTCCTAACACAAAATAAACATTAAAATTTGCAGATGAATTCTATTTTTTATCCCTTACCCCTTTCTTAGCTCTCTGAAAACAGATTTTTGGATCTATGGTATTTGTGAGAAGATTAAGACTCTTTCATCTTAACAAAAGTCTTAGGGCTACTATTTAGATGTCTGACTTACCTATTTCCATTCATGTTCATCATATCCATCCTCAATACTGCTATGAGAGTGACCCAAGACAACAGACCTTTTATACCCCTGACTAAAAAACTTCAGTGGCTAGACATTTCCTGCAAACAATGTCCAAATTCCTTAGTACGATTCTTCCCACTGTGGTCCATGTTTAGATAATCTTATTTCTCAATGCACCACCTTGCACCCTTCAGTTAAGACCAAACGGTTTGCAGTTCATTCATTCATTATATCCATTCTACAAGTATTTACTGAGCGTAAATTTTATATTAGCCACTGTGCTATGCTTGGGGAATCATGAAGTAAGCAAGGCAGAGATGCACCAACTTCACAGAGCTCACAGTCTAGTTTATAAAGGGTTCATACTGCTGTTTACAGCACCCATCAGCCTCCCAAATGCCTGGAGCACACTACTTAAATTTCAGAGTTCAGTTCAATACTCAGCTCCTCTATGAAATCCCTTCTGACTCCCACCCTCACCCACATGGAAGAACTGACCACCCCACCACACCTCAGACACTGCCATCCAAGCTTATTTAGCTCTTTATTATAACAATGCACTCACTAGTCTACCTCACCAAAACAGTGCATAAGCAATGACCATGTCTTATTCATCTTTGGAATGACTAAATTGTCATGGAAACAGAGACTATGAAGACCTTGGCCTGGCACACAGAAGTACTTAATAAATATCTGCCTAGAAATGAAAGACTGAAGGAATTAATTATTTTGTTTTTTAAAAAAATAAAACAAAACAAAACAAAAACCTCTTCTTTTTCAGTTTCTTCAAGTCAACCCCTAGACTGCAAGTCCCTTAAAGTCAAGAACCAAATATTACTAGCTCTGTTCTGTGCACGTATTAATCATAAAATAAGCACCTGCTGAATATATTCTCTGGATCTATAATTCACAACTACTAGGACATGGTAAGAATCTCATAATATAGTCCTGGAAAAAACTGAAACCAACACTAATCAGACTGACAATACCATAAGAAAATATATCCGTGTATGGTATAAAATCCATTTTATAAATTTCTGATTTGAGTCCTAAGGCCTAGTCACTCAATACACAGGCAGAAAAAGAGTCACAAAACCTTAGAATTGTTCATTCTTACTACACCCAAGACACTGTAGATCCAGATAATGTTAAAAAAAAAAAAAAGAGAGAGAGAGAAAGAGAGAGAGAAAATTCCAAATTTATAAAAGGGTGTTAGTTCCTATGGCAGATAATAATAAGGATACTTCCAACAATAATAGCAAATATATACACTACTTTCTGCTTGTCAGGCGCTGCTAGAAGCATTTTACATGTACTAGCTCATTTAACTGTCATATCATCTCTATGAGATATTCCCATTGTATAGATAAGCAAAATTAGGTAAAAAATCTTGTCCAAGATCATTCAGCTAATAAATGACAGAACTGAATTTGAACCCAGGAAGTCTGGTTCCAGAGTCTTTGCTCTTAACCACAGTACTATTCTGAGTCTTTTAACCATAATACTATTATTATTAATTATTGTACAATAATAAAAGCCCATGCAGGGGCACCTGGGTGGCTCATTTGTTAAGTGTCTGCCTTCGGCTCAGGTCATGATCCCAGGGTCCCAGGATTGAGCCCCACATCGGGCTCCCTGCTCCACGGGGAGCCTGCTTCTCCCTCTCCCACTCCCCCTGCTTGTGTTCCCTCTCTCGCTATGTCTCTCTCTGTCAAATAAATAAATAAAATCTTAAAAAAAAAAAAAAATTAAAATAAATAAATAAATAAAAGCCCATGCAGATCCTGTGGAAAAAATGCATTTCCAAACATATGTGGTATATTTCAGGAGTCCTCAACTTCTTTTTAGTAATGATTTCTATTTTATACTAAAGTTTAAAACTATATTATTTACACATGAGACAATCTAGAGAGGACAAGGGAAATTAAAGAAGAATCAAGGAGAAAGCCTACTGGTTTCACAATACAGAAAGAAATGATTGAACTTGTGGAGTTCAAGACCTATAAGGAAGAAATCCTGTCAACTGTCAGCCCACAATAAAACGGATCATTCATGAAGATCAACAATTATATCACAAATAACTAGCTAGGAAAATCCACCTAAGGCATTGATGCCGTATTAAAGACTCCTTAGAAAGCACTGCAA
Organism: Callorhinus ursinus; assembly: GCF_003265705.2. NCBI lineage: Eukaryota > Metazoa > Chordata > Mammalia > Carnivora > Otariidae > Callorhinus > Callorhinus ursinus. The sequence continues at coordinate 17,811,919 of NW_027397089.1, read as the reverse complement.
TACATCTGTGGTTCTAAATTACATGACAGTAAGCAGAAGTCATATCTTAGTAGCTTTTACAAAAGCTCTTTTTTTAAACAATCCTTACCTCTCACCAAATCACTCCAAATAATATAAACAAGGCATGGGTTCAAATTACAAATTTGAATACATAATTTGTAAAATGTGGTTAGAAGTAGAATTATACCTCGTCAAATAAACACACATACCATAGAGGGCCTTTGCACTTGTTTTTGAACTGTGTTCTCTGTCCATTTGGGAAAAGGTGGGTGATGATCCATAGCCACTGTAAAAAAAAAAAAAGGTCATTGCTGGGTTAAAGTCCAAAGTAAGCAATAAGAATTCAAAACTACAAATAAAAATTCCAATGTACCACAATCACCGTGTGTTTTTTAAAAAACAGACTGAGTTAATGCTAACTAGGTTTGTCAAAATGAGTCAGATCCTGCTCTGGTCAAGAAACAGAATATAAACCACACTACCCCAGTGTGGACGAGGTAGGTACAAATCACAGCCTCCTGTCAAACTCCAAGTCAGAAGTCAATAAGGCTGAAACTATCTTAGAAGAGTTTAAGTTTGCCATACTAAATTGAATTATGAGCAATGATCCAGGCATAAAAAGTACTCAATGACTTAACCTATAATGGAATAGACATTATTTTCACAAAAACTTAAAATGTAAAATAACACTTTATCATTAAATTTGACCAGCTTTACCCTACTTCCAGCCTCCTGTTACTAATACGGGAGGTGGAGTAAACGTATCACTTGAATTTTAAGAATTTATTCAGTAAACATTTATTAACCCCAAAAATCTATTAGAATAAGGATTATGGCAGGGGACATGGTCTGTTAATAAAACAAGTAAGTAAAATTGTTACAACAGAATGTGAGATCTGGATAAAACTAATAGATATAACAAGTAAGATCAAAGAAGGATTCAATTTTTATCAGGATGTGCAGAAAGACTTTACCACCAAGTTGGCATTTTTGCAGAATGTAAATTGGAAAGAAGCTCTATGGATAGGTGGAAAATTAAATGAGGAAAAGGCATGTGGAACTGGCTCAATGACTAGCATGGTGTCCAAGGAGCCAATGCATCTAACGGGGCATGCCTAGATGAGAGGAATGGCTTCAGACATAGGGAAGGCAAAGAGAGGGCTTAAGAATTTTACATTTTTATTCTCTGGATGCAACAAATATTTTTATACAAGAACATGACATGATCAAAAACGTTTTTAAAGAAAATAATCCAAATGGCAAGGTAACCAGGTAGAGGGTGCTGCAAAAATTATGGTAGGAAAAAGGCCCTAAGTAGAGCTAGAAGAGAAAGAAGGAAGAGACAGAAACAAGAGTTCCTTTATAGAAGAAAATATCATAAATTCATGATTAAGTGGATATTTATTGTAAGAAAAGGGAGGAAGACTGAGGGTGTGGCCAAACTTTCTGGCTTGAATAACCGATGGACAAGATAAAGACAGCACCAGACAATACTCCCCAGGTGTCTCTTACTGACAAATACCAATGATCTTTGTAAAGAAAAAAGATGAAGCATAACTCTTTGCAATGTGAATAACCTATGAATTCTAAAAAATGATGAGCGAACTCTATACCACAATGGCCAATATAAAATAACTACAATATTAACCACACCCTATAAGGAAACAGCAACTTATGTCAGGGACGTGATTTCAAGCTATACCTGGAGCCACAGGGATTGTTTTGTTTGCTTGCCTGATCTTTTTATTTGTTTTACACAGTGATAAGTAGCTTGACAGACTGGACTAGAAGACATTTAACTCTCCTCAGATCCAGTATTTTATAAATAAAAATAATAGAATGCTCCAGAGAAACTGAAATCTCTGAAGAAATAATACATAAAATACCAGAACTGTCTTCTATTAGATCACTGTCACAGAGGCAGATATTACCTATCTTTTTCTTTCCAGACACAGTAAACTTTTAAATATTATCATAGCTTAGAATTAGAGAGAAATTATATATTAATGAGGAATAAACTACATAAAGAATTGGAGTTAATCTTTTCAGTAAAAATGTAAAACAAAACCACCAAATCAAATCCAAAAAGAACCCCAACAGGGGCGCCAGGGTGGCTCAGTGGGTTGGGCTTCCAACTCCTGATTTCGACTTAGGCCATGATCTCGGGGTCATGGGATGGAGCCTCACACTGAGCTCTGCACTCAGAGCAGAATCTGCTTAAGGTTCTCTCCCTCACCCTCTGCGCCCCTGCCCCACCCCCCGCTCATGCACTCTGTCTCTCTGTCTCTTTAAAATAAATAAATAAATCTTAAAAAAAAAAAAGAACCCCAACAAATTAAATATAAACCTTCCAACTTACTTCATTTGAGCTGGATACATTCCAAAACCACTGGGATGATTAGAAATATGACCATTCATTGTGGTTTTCACTCCTGGGTTCTGAAAAAAGAAAGGTACATAGATTAAAGGTAATAAAAAGGTCAAGACATTTCAGTTTCAAGTTTTTCATTCAAAAAATACATGTCACTGCCGGGATGACAGAAATACAAAGAGAAGATATCCACCCTTAAAGCGCTCTGGCGCCAGAAGTACAGATGGACCTATAAACAAAGATTCCACTGGCCTTTAACATTAATGTACTAGAACGGTAAGCAAATTTAGGCAAGTAAAAGAAAAATCTAAGATATAGTTTTGAGTCTTCTACATACAGAAGGCATAACTGTATGTTCTGCTCAAACTCATAATCAATTCTCAGTTTTATGAAATGTCACTTTGTTTACTGTTTCATTATGCAAGTAATGTAGGTTCATTAAATTTAAAAACCTGAGAACAGGAAAGTGCAAAATACAGAAAAGTACAAAGAGGAAAAAGAGCACCCAGAGCCCTATCATTTAACAATCCTGTCAGTTCCCTGCAGTTTTTTTCTTGCATCTACTTTTCTTCTTTCTCCCTTCCTTCAAAGCACGTTGGACAACATCCTATAGACACACACTTGGATACACCTTTCTTCCAAGAAAGTATCCATTTACACATTCCTTTTACTTTTCATGAGAAAGCAATTTTAAAAGTTAACACCAGATATTTAACTTCAGAAAACATTTTTAATATGTTTCACAAATTGAATAAATTCCTTTAAACAAGATGAGTAAGTAAAACTTCTAATTTGTCCTTCGAGACAGTACTGCTTACACCTGATTTCTTTTTTTTTTATGATTTTATTTGACAGAGAGAGAGAGAGAGAGAGAGAGGGAGAGAGAAAGCGGGCGGCAGGCAGAGGGAGAGAGAGAAGCAGGCTCCCTGCTAGCTGGGAGCTGGACACGGGACTTGATCCCAGGACCCTGGGATCATGACCTGAGCCGAAGGCAGACACTTAACTGACTGAGCCACCCAGGCACCCTACACCTAATTTATTTTTATTTACTCCTGGATACTTGGGCCTTTTTGGATTCTGTGACACTAAACAATTCTGGATATTATCTTACTTTTCTGACTTTTGTATACATTATATTACTATATCTTCTCAATAATGGAGAGGTAGGTAGGGCACATCCCAGCTTTATTATAAGACAAAGACAGAGGGAGCAGTAGAATTAATAACTACTGAGTCACTATTATGTGTCAGGTAATATGACTGATACTTGCAAGGTGAATGCAAGAGTCCCAGCTTTGGGTCAATAGTCTAGTGGGAAAAACAGTCACTTAGTTAAAAATCGTTTTCTCTTACAAAGGATGATATGGGTTCCATTTTGAAAGGGCACTTCATTCAGATTAGGAGGCCGTAGAAAGCCTACAGAAAGAAATTATATTCAAGACCAGTAACTTCAAGTTAATTTTTTCTCATTCTTCAGATCTCAGTTCAATCACAGTGTCCTCAGGGAAGCTTTGACTGACCTCCCTGAATAGGTAAAAGCCCACTATCAGACATTCTCAGACTATAAACCATTTTTCAAAGTACTTTCTCAAACTATAAGCAATTTTTCAAAGTACTTATCACAGTTATAATTTTTCATTTGTTTACATTAATTCTTGACTCCTCAGTAGACTGTAAGTTCCATAAGGGCAGAGACTTGTTTAATGCTGTTTCTCAAGCAGTAAGAACAGTACCAGGCATAGAATAGGTGTTAATTAAATATTTTTTCAAAGAAAGAAAAAAATGAAGGAAGTCCGTGTCCCACTTTTCAAAGACTTTACTGCATTCTTAATGATACAAAATTAATTCACATGGAACACACGGTAAATAAGTCCCAGTGTATGTGGCTCTACTTTAAATCTGCTAGAGATTCAAAGGGAAAAGCCAGGCTGACTGCCATAATTTTTGGAAGGGGTGAGACTTGACCTAGTTCTTAAAGAATAATTAAGGATTTATAAAGGTCCTCAAAACAGTCAAGTTTAATTCAAGCTTTCCCAATAGTCCTGCTCATATTTATTCACAGCTTAGAAGCAAATTTCTAAATTAAGGAACAAAGAAATATTGACCTCTCCCCTTGTTTTACAAAATTACATTAATTTACAAAATTACTACATTTACAAAATTACATTACACTTATATTACATTGTTGCATTGTTTTTGTGATCTGATCACACTTGGATATGATCAGTAATATACAGGTAAAGCAGTTCTCTGGGGAAAAATTAAATCCTGATTTGTAGTGACTTCCATGGTATAAATATTTCCACTATGGCTCATCTCAAGTTATCAATACTTTTACAGCAGCTTACAAAATTACTAAATCTCACAGTTGGTTCTCATACGCCTATAGCACCCAAACAGAGCACATCATTGTTATATTCTAGAATTTGGGCCTGGAATAACATTCTGGATCTAGAGCCCATGGCTGAACACAGTCATTCACAGAAGCCTATAATTCTATTTCTGGCACTAACTAGCTACACAAGTCAATTAAGCCTCTGTTTCAATTTTCTCATCAATAAAATAGAGATAATTCTTGGGTCTTTCTAACTCACAGAGCTAGTGAAAAATCAAATGATGGATGTGTAAGTTTCTTCTAAAGTTTTTTTGTTTGTTTGTTTGTTTGTTTTTTAGGTACTCTTTCAAAACAAGCTGGTTTGTTCAGTATATAAATTAAACCCCCAGGGTTTGTACTGATTTTGATCTGGTTTGCATTTTAAAACCACACCAGCTGGTTTTAATGAAAAGTGATAGCCACAGCATCTCATCCTTTTCATGTTTAATTCTTCCTGACGGTCAAATAAATGCGTGGTTTGTGTTTTGTTTTTAAAACAGTGATCTGTCAGAATAAGAGAATATTAGAAAAGGGAATAGAAAATGTCAATTTGCTAAATTGAATTTTAAATATAGAAACTTTTCCTATTTGGCAATCACAGTGTCATTTGTCACAGATGCTCATGTAGCAATATGGAGTTTTCAAATATTTAAATATAGCAATTAGAGTGCACACCTTGCAATGGAGACAATTACAAATGCTTGGTTTTCCTTCAGGCTTTTAAAAGACATATCCAAATTATAGCTATGTAGACCATATATATAGTTTAGAGGAACCTTCAAGTCTTCTTAAAAAAAATAGGTGTTTTCATTTTTATTAACTGTTAAGCAAAACAACTTAAAACTAAGGAAACAAACATTTTCTTTATCACTTTACAGAGTCACAAATTAGTTAATGCTACCAAATTAGCTACTTAATCCTGCTAAAGGTGTTCACTAAAACTGTCCTAATTGCTTCCACAGATTTGAGATTACAGCTTCACTTTCCTTATAAAAACTTTTTATAAGTTACAGTTATTATAATTTTATTTTCTACAGAAGATAACATTCTTCAGCCAAGCAAAAAGAGTAAAATGGCAAATTTAAGATCTAAGTTAAGCACACCAAAAATGGTAAACACTGAAATTCTCAATGTAAACAGAGTCTATGAAAAAATCACTATAAGCAGAAATAAATGAGGTTATCTATAATAAGGCAAAACCAGAAAGCTGCATTTGTATTAGACAGTGTTAAGATCCCAAATATAAATAAATAAATATTTAGATTCCCTTTCCTCTTCTTTACTCTCACTGGCATTTCATAACACTTTTCAAATGGATGAATGAGTAGGTAGTCATTACTCAATGTTAGAATACCACCCACCCATTTTGGCTGCTAAACAAGAGTAGCTCTCCCTGTATATTGAGCTATCCTTGAAATAACTTGTTCTCTCAGAAAATGCCAGACTTTTTTTGTTTAAGTTTTGGTTGGCGTATTTAGGTTTGACAGAGTATCTTGAAGTATCTTGACTTTGATTTCAATTTAACTAAATTCATATCTCTTGGTCTAAATTATAACCAATGGCAGGGGAGGGGGATGGGTATTGTCATCATTACTTAGGGTTTTTAACTAAAAAGTCACAAATTTAATTTTCAGCAGTACTTTGTGACATCATTTGCCAGGGGTTGTGCTTAAAACATAAAAACACAAAGAATTTGTTTTAAACCTTCTGAAGCATCACATGTTCTGTCTCCTGTGCTGTCTTCTGGAGTAACCACTTTTCAATACATGTTACCAGTACTGTTAGTATAGCAGTCTCTATTTCTCTGTCACTTGGTCTAATATTCAGTAATAAAGAGTTTGTGTGGGGGCACCTGGGTGGCTCAGTTGTTAAGCGTCTGCCTTCAGCTCAGGTCATGATCCCAGGGTCCTGGGATCCAGCCCTGCAGCGGGGAGCCCGCTTCTCCCTCTCCCACTCCCCCTGCTTGTGTTCCCTCTCTTGCTGTCTCTGTGTCAAAAAATAAATTAAAAATCTTTAAAAAAAAGAGAGAGATTGTGTGTGAATAAACTTGGGAAACTAATAAGTACATTAAACTATTACAATAATAGAAATGGTGATGATGATGAGGATAGTGGCCAACATCTGTGCAGGTACCACAATAATTTCTAGGCCATATGGAAGTACAGTATTTTCTCAATATCAATCAAGAGTAATTCTGTACCTTTAAACCAATACATTGTAATCACTTAAAATAATTATTTTGATTTCTCTCTTTTTTTTTTAATAATGCTGAGAAAATTCTTAGGTTGTTTACAAGTTAGGACGATTTGGAAGCAAGTCTATACTCAATCCAGAATGTTGGTGGCTTAACAACTAGCTGAAGAAAGAGATCTGTTGCAGAAATTTAATAAGCAACTAAAAAGCACTTTAGTACTAACTGTATGCTCAATACTGTGATAGATTTCATAAGAAGGCCTAATACAGAGAAGAGCCATATATACCCTATTACCACTATCTGAGTATTTCCCTCTAATTCTGGTTGCTCTGATGGCATCATCAGTGCACATATACTGCTTGATATTATACATGGGAAATGACTAATAACTCAGTTCAAAAACATTGTCAATACTTTACTGATCTGGGAAAATATGCTAATTTTAAAAAGAACTACAGTTTACCCTGTACCAAGTATTGTGCTAAATGTTTTCTATCCCTTATCCTATTTAATATTCACATTAATTTTTGATGAAGTACTATTTTCCATTCTCATAGATGAAGACGTTGAGCTCAAGAGACTACATGCCATTTGCATGTGATTTTTTTTTTTTAAAAGGTTGGGGTTTCTTTTTTTTTTAAGATTTTATTTATTCATTTGAGACACAGAGATAGAGAGAGAGAGAAAGCATGAGCAGGGAGAGAGGCAGAGGGAGACGCAGGCTCCTTGCTGAGCCAGGAGCCCGATGTGGGGCTCGATCCCAGGACTCTGGGATCATGACCTGAGCCGAAGGCAGACGCTTAACCATCTGAGCCACCCAGGCGCCCCTGCATGTGATTTTGAAACTAAAAATCAACTAGTTCCACGAATGACTAAAGAGTAACAACACACTATCTGGGTGCCTGGGTGGCTCGGCCCATTAAGCATCTGCTTCGGCTCAGGTCGTGATCCCAGGGTCCCGGGATAGAGCCCCAAGGCAGGCTCCCCACTCAGCAGAGTCTGCTTTTCCCTCTCCCTCTGCCTCACAGCCCCCGCCCCACCCCCGCCTGTGCTCGCACGCTCTCTCTCGCTCGCTCTCTCGCTCTCTCGCTCACTCTCTCAAGTAAGTAAATAAAATCATTTAAAAAAAGTTAACGTGCTGTTTCTTTATCAGATATAATCATAAGCAGAGAACGAGAACGGGGAAAGAAAATGACATTCCATGAGCCCCCATTTCATACGATTTTTTAAAAGATTTTATTTATTTATTTGACAGACAGAGAGAAAGCACAAGTAGGCAGAGAGGCAGGCAGAGGGTGAGGGAGAAGCAGGCTCTCCATTGAGCAGGGAGCCCAACGTGGGGCTCAATCCCAGGACCCTGGGACCATGATCTGAGCCGAAGGCAGCCGCTTAACCAACTGAGCCACCCAGGTGCCCCTCATAAGATATTTTAGAAACCTCATCTCATTGCATCCTTAGAAGTTTTTGAGGTAGTTATTAGCTCCATTTTGTAGGTGAATGACAGTCTCAAATAAGTTAAGACATCTGCCTAAGTGGTAACATAAGAAGCCAGAATTCGAAATGTACGGGTTCACTTAGATGCAGATTTGTTTCAGTAATTCCAGTACAACACTGTAAATGGATTTTCTCTTCCTAATGATTTTCTTAATAACATTTTCTTTTTTCTAGCTTACTTTATTGTACTGAATAGAGTATATAATACATATATAAAATATGTGTTTATCAACTGTTTATGTTATCGGTAAGGCTTCCAGTCAACAATTAGCTATTAATAGGTAAGTTTGGAGGAAGTCAAAAGTTCTATGATAATTTTTGACTGTGAGGGGGTCGGTGACCCTAAACCCCATGTTGTTCATGGGTCAAGTGTATAAAAGTGGGTCTTCTGAGTGCTTCATTCACATGTAAATAGCATGTGAAACCCATAAATTTACCTGGATCATTTGCATTTCTTCCATTATAATTACATATTACGGGGAGAGAGGAATAAGTCTCCAATTGAGCTAGAATCCTCCAACAAAAAATAAAAATATGGTAGGAAAGGGAACAAAATTCAGAGAGAGAAGAAACTGTCTTAACCCTTCTTTATTACCAGGCCCCCTATCCCACTGAGGCATACCCTGGGGTTGGGTTTTGAGAGAAATGGTGGTAGGATTGGATCTTGAACTGTTTCTCAGCAAAGTGTACGTTAAATTTCATAAGTGACATGAGGAATTTTAACTGAAATCTCCACATATATATTTATGTGTGAGTTTTCCTCTTTTTACATATACCTTGCCTTACAAAGGCTTGAAAAAAACCTTTTATCAAAATGTTTCTCTCCCTGATTGTATTATTTCCACAATTCACAATGGACTTACAGTTAGCCTTGTATAATGACTGTGGCAATAAACACGCTTAAAGGAGTATATACTTTATCAGTGGACGTTCCTGATATAACCACCCTGTGACAGCAAACACAGGCCTCGGCGCCTGCTCACCACTGCCACACCTTTAAACAGACTGCCACTAATTCCGTCACATGCCATGGAGGGCTCGTTAAAACTGCAGCTAAATTTGCAGTTTTTAAAATTTTTTTGTAACCAACTTTTCTATTTTTGAATCACTTTATATTTACAGAAAAGTTGTGAAAATAGAACACAAAGTTCTTGCAAAACCTGCACCGTATCTCCTTACTGTTAACATCTCCCATTAGCATGATGTATTTGTGACAATTAATGAACCAGTATCAATATTTTATTATCTAAAATCAATACTTGTTCTGACTTCCTTCACTTTTTTTACCTGATGTTTTTTTCTGTTCCAAGATCTTATCCACAATACCACATTGCATTTAGTCTTCATGTCTCATTAGGCTCCTCTCCCCTGTGACCATTTCTCACACTCCCCTTGTTTTTGATGACTATTTTAGTTTTCTAGGGCTTCCATAACAAAAGCATCACAAACTGGGTGGCTTAAAACAACAGAAACTTATTCTTTCACAGTTGTGGAGGCTACAAGTCCAAAATGAAGATGTCAGCAGAGCTAAGCTCTCTCTGAAGGCTGTAGGGGAGGAATCCTTGTCTCTTCTAACTTCTGATGGTTGCTGGTAATCTCTAGCTTTCCTTGGCTTATAGATGCATCACTCAAATCTCTGCTCTGTCTTCATATGGCCTCCCTGGGTGTCTATCTATCTACAAATTTCCTTCTTCTCATAAGGACACCAGTCAGTGGACTGGGGTCCACCCCAACCCAGTACGACCGCATTGTGATTCATTGGCAAAGATCCTATCAAAATGAGGTCACATTCTTAGGTACAGAGTGGTAGGACTTGAGCATATCTTTTTGGGGGACACAATTCAACTTGCAATAATGACTTTGATTGCCTTCTGAGGAGTACTGTATTTTGATATTCTATAGGATGTCTCTCAATTGGGATTTGTCTGATGTTTTTCTCATGATTAAGCTGGAGTTATAGGTTTTAGGGAGGAAGAATACAAAGATATGTGCCACTCTCACCACACCATATCAGAAGTCCATGCTATTAGCTATGACAAAACTGTTTATGCTAACCTTGCTCACTGACTAAAGTAGCATTCATCATGTTTCTCTATTATAAAGTGACCTCCCTCACCACCATGCTACAGGCCTGTTTGGAAGAACTCACTATATGCAGCCCACACTTATGGGGTAGAGAGTTATGCTCCACCTCCTAGAGGAGGGAGTATCTGCATGAATAATTTGGAATTCTTCTGCATGGGAGATTTGTATATTTTCCACTCTTTACTTATTTATTCTATTTTTTAATTAACAGAAAAGATGGAAAAACATACAGGAGGGGATCCGATTCATCAAATAGAAACTCCTGATTATTCATCCCCTATAAAACTCCTATCTCAGGTGGTTCAGACGAGATCCGAGTTAGGTTTCCATTCTGTGCTAGGTATTGCACAGTGATGAGTGACAGAGAGAAAGAGAGAAGTTGAGGCATGAGAGAGATCATAACCCTTAACACAAAACCTTGGCTAATGCCACCAAAAAAGATGATTGGAATTTTAAAAAATAAACATTATCTAAGAAGTTCAAATCTTCCCAGAAGCAAAAAGTTGTTGAGTGCGGATTCTCAGAAGAGGTAGAAGAATATTCCCTGTGGGCATTTTCTTCCAAAATAAGAACAAAAAGTACAGTTTTCTTCTGCCAGTTCAGCTCTCAACTGAACACGTGTCAGTGAACTACATTTTGGAACAAGAAGTAAAGAAAACCACCTCACCTACCTCACCTCTTCCCTACTCCCCAGTAATTTTTTTTCAAATTTCTATTTTTTGAAAATTAGCCTTAAGGGTCAGTATTCACTGACATTCTATGAACCTTTTGGAAAGGTTCCAAAATGAAACTCTGTGTCACTGACTAGTGCAAAACAAAAGCTAGTGAGGAACCTAGGATCTCACATGAGTATTTTTATTGTGAGGTATTCTTTTTCCATATAGTGCCACAAGCTAAATTAGTACAGTTCAACATATTTTACAAAGGCAAATAGATAAAGAGCTATCTGGGCCAGACATAACCCAACCTGGAAGACGGAAAAATATGTTCTAAAATCATCTTTAATGAAATCGAAACTCTTGAATTCAAATTTCATTATGACGTATTAAATGGCCTCTAAAAATAGTAAATCATAAAACCTTACGGGTACAGTGAGAAGAGTTTTAACCCATGGATAAGATATAACATTTTAATATTTAACTACCCTGTTGCCACATGATTACCTTTCTCTGTATTACCTACAGCAAAGGACACAAAGCAGTAAACAAAACACTGCTGGTGCTTCACTCCGCATTTTTAGTACAGCTCCTTAAGAGGATCAATGGTTTTACAAACTGTACAACATATTTTTAGAGTAAATGGTTACAACCTACAAAGTGGCAAATGTCACCTTCAAGCAACTATTATACTCAATTCATCCTACATTTCTAAATTATAAATACATCCCCCCAAGCTTATGATAAATAAGAAATGCTTAATTTCTAAACCATACAGGACTTTAAGCAATGCAATTCTGTTTATTTTTTTTTAAAGATTTATTTATTTATTTGAGAGAGAGAGAGAGTACATGAGATGGGGGAGGGTCAGAGGGAGAAGCAGGCTCCTTTGCTGAGCAGGGAGCCTGATGTGGGACTCCATCCCGGGACTCTGGGATCACGACCTGAGCCGAAGGCAGTCACTTAACCAACTGAGCCACCCAGGCACCCAATGCAATTCTGTTTAAATGAAGGTTATAGTTTTCTACTGTATTATAGCATCCATCACCCTCAAACTGCTTCCCAGATATTTTATAAAAAGATACTGCTTTTCATCTCAAGTTCATTTCTTTCTGTCTGACATACTACTCAAATATTGGTTATTTTGATAAGAAGACACAGAGGTATCATATCAAGAATTATTCATTATTTCAATTTGTCTGTTCTATCTTTCTCAAGATACGGTTTTAGAGATCCAAATGTCAGCATAATGGTAATATGGGGGCAGGTGTATGAAGTTTAACATCTATAACTTTATAAGCCAACAGAAAGTTCATGACTGGGCTATAAGGTAAAATTCTCCAATCATTCTTAACTAATCCTTACTCCTATTATTCCACAGTGCTTCACATTTTGTTGACAAAGATAAAAATACACGCCTTTTCACTTAACTTTAAAAACAGAGGTAGTCCCAATATGCTGTTAGAAAGTGACTCAACAAAGAACAGTCAAAACAAAACAAAAATCAATTCCAGTAATTATCTACATTTGACTGAATATAAAAATAACTGATTGCCAGTCAGTACTCCTACTAAGAAAACAAATCCTAACAAAATCTTCCTTGAAAACTTCCCCATCTTCTATGGAAATTTTAGGGGGGAAAAAAAAGAAAGAAAAAGTATATTTAGGAAAACACTGCAGGCAATGTTAGGACAGCATAGTATCAAGTTTAAGGGAAGTTAGATTAGGAGTGGGTCTAGAAAACAATATCTCCCTCAAAGAAGGGTTGAATCAAAGAAGGCAACATAAAGATCTGTAGAAATGTATGGCACAGTAGGGGAGGGAGACATCAACAGGATCATTTATAGTTCAAGGTGGCAAGTAGAAAGACAGAATGCAAAGTGGGCACCTTATGCTTCGGGCACGAGGGGAGGGCCTTCAGTTCATAAAAAGCCTTCCTCCGGGCTGTGATGCATGAGCTGAGTAAGCCAGGAAAAGAGAAGAGCAAAGACAGGAGACTGCATGGTACATTTAGGAAACCAACAGCAGTTCAGGGTCACTGAAGAATAATTTAAGAGGTAGAAGGTAATGAGGGAGATAAACAAGACTGCCTATCACAGAGGGCAAACTTACTTTTATATCAAATTTTGTTAGACCAAAATTCAGTGTTTACTAACCCTGTCTGTGTAATTGCTATTCACAGTAAATATTAAGATATTTCTTCGTTTGCACACTCTCTTGTCTTTAGAATAATCATCTTACTTTCAACCCTTACTTTTCCTTCATCTCCATTAATTTGATCCCTTCACTCTCCACCAGAAGTGAAGTTTCCTTTCAATGCAATCTATTCCGCTATCATTTTTATCTTTCTGCAGGCCTCTCTCCCTGATTTCCATGCACTGCCTCCTGCATGGCATCCACTGTGGTATCCAAATCAACACTACCCTATTCATTACTTTCATTTCCTCCTGTCTTAGATCCTTGTTTCCTGGAGCCCATGACTCCCTTTTCTTTACATTTACTTTTTTATCTTGGAAGGGCACATACTTCAGAGTGTAAGAAAGCTAATTTCCGAAGCTTTATTTGACTGAAAACGTGTTTATTCTACCTTCACAGATGACCAGTAGTTTGTCTTCATTTCCAGTTCTAACTTGTATATTATTTTTGCCCCAGAATTTTGAAGCCATTGATCTGTCTTCAGTGTCGCTGCTGAGATGTTAGGTGCCATTCTGTGTTGTTTTGGTTTTTTTTTCTTTCTTTCTGCAGTTCTGGAGTCTGGAAATCTTCACTTTTCTTCCCCGGATGTTCTGAAATTTCATGAATATACTGCTATAGCTGTTTTTTAAAAATTCGATATATTAGAAACTCGAGAGGTCTTTTCAAATTTGAAAATGACGGTCCTTAAATTCTAGGAAATTTTCTTGAGTTATTTCTTTGAGCATTTCTTCATGACATTTTCTAAAACTTTGCTTTTCTAAAAAATGCTACTGTTCTACTCTGAGGACTGAGTCTCTAATTTTATTGACTTTTCAACATTTGTTTGTCATTTCCTGGTATTTCTGTTCTACTTTCTGGGTGGTTCCTTAACTTCATTTCCAAAAAATCATTTTAAATTTTTCAAGTCTTCTATCAATTTTCAATTTCCAGAGTATATTTTCATGCCCCCCCTTTTTTAAATAATACTTGTTCTTATTTCCAGATTGCAGTATATTCTTTGATATTTCTTAAAATACTGATGATAATATTTTAAAGTTGTGTTGTCTTCTCCCTTTGTGTCTATTGCTGTCAATTTCCTTGTTTTCTCCAGGCTTGTTTTGGTCTCCAAATTTCTTCAAATATCTAGTGATCACTGGTTACTGCTCACATTGAAGATGGAGCACTAACAGGCCAATTAGAAAGTCTGTTTAGGTGAGTGGGTTTTGCCAACATGTAGGCTTCACTGTGGAACAATCTCACTGGGCTATTCCACTGGGAGACCCCCAACTGTCAGTATCCATAGGTCTTTTGCACAGAAGAGTCAGATTCTTCAAAGAAGCATCTGCCAACTGAATAGCCAGAGAATGTATTATCTGATTGCCAAATTTTTGGAGATGAGTAGAGGAAGTGCACTGGGGGTATCTCACTATTTAGTGTTTCATTTAACTTTCCACCCTCCTTCTGTGCTTTGGTATCCCTCACTCAAGAGTTCTCTTGCTCACATTCTCCAGAGAATTAACTTCCAGTGTTGCTAGAGTGTAGGGAGGCATCTGGGGTCTAAGTTCACTTTAAACACATTTACCACTGTTTTCACCACACTCTCACTTCAAGCCTTTCTGAGATCCTGAAGTGTCTCTCCCTAGCAGCTCAGGTTCCAGCTTCTTAGTACTTGTACGTTAGTTACCATCACCCATGGGCTTTCCAGAGTCACTTTATCTCACTGATTTTCTACATTTTCTTAATCCCTTTGCTGTCACTGTTTTGGGAGGAGTAGAATGAATGTATGTGCTTGATCTGCCTTTCCCTGTAACATATTTTCTTTTTTTTTTTTTAAGATGATTTTATTTATTTATTTGACAGAGAGAGAGAGCACAAGCAGGGGGAGCAGCAGAGGAAGGGGGAGAAGCAGGCTCTCCACTGAGCAGGAAGCCTGATGCAGGGCTCGATCCCAGGAACCTGGGATCATGACCTGAGCCAAAGGTAGACGCTTAACCAACTGAGCCACCCAGGCGCCCCTCCTGTAACATATTTTCATTGTCAAAACACTGACAAATATTTGTTAATGAAAAACTCAAGAGAAAAATTCAAGTCACCTCCAACATGAACTTGAGAGGTTAAGGTGGACTATGTAATATGAGCACAAGTTTATACTAAAAACAAAAAGACTAGGACAACTAGAGTGAAAGCAACACAAAAATGAAGAAAATTGACCTAACATAAAGTCAGCTGATATTTTGTGATATTTTGGTAGTGTATGTTTAACTACCTGTTGTTATATATAACAACAAATGCTGTTTTCAAATCCCAGGAAAGAAACAACAATTATAGTGTGTAAAAGTGAGACAATATCCTCAACTAAATCAGGCATTATTGTTAATTTAAAAAAATGCCTTGTTTTTCTAGAAATTAAATCACATCTTTTTTTTTTTTTAAAGATTTTATTTATTTATTTGAGAGAGAGAGAATGAGAGATAGCACAAGAGGAAAGAGGGTCAGGGGGAGAAGCAGACTCCCTGCTGAGCAGGGAGCCCGATACGGGACTCGATCCTGGGACTCCAGGATCATGACCTGAGCCGAAGGCAGTCGCTTAACCAACTGAGCCACCCAGGCGCCCTAAATCACATCTTTAAATGCACAATACAGTTAGATGACTAAATGAAACCTGAAATCCCACCCTTAGATAAATAATCAGTGACTTATTCATTTTAATTATTCAGGTATTTTTTCCAAAGAGAAGCCCTACTTATTTATTTTTTAAAGATTTATTTATTTATGAGGAGGGAGAGAGAGTGCATGGGAGAAGGGGCAGAGGAAGAGAATCTCAAGACTCCCTGCTGACCTCAGAGCCAGACACTGGGCTCAATCCCATGACCCTGAGACACAATCAAGAGCAAGAGCCAGATGCCCAACCCAACTGAGCCACCCAGGCACCCCAAGAAGCCCTATTTAAGTGAATATAGGTGGTAATAAATTCTGTGTCAGCTCTCTAAAAGAGAAATCAGAGATATCTGTGCATTAGTTTTAAAATCAAGTTGCCTTATAGGCATATGAAGTAGTGTGAAACTCTTTCCTTAAGAGGTTAGATATTCACATAGTCATAAAAATTAAAGAAGAAAAAAATTAAGTCCAATGGGAAAAAATTTTTTTAATTGAGACTACTAAATTTCATATTAAAAGCAGAAATATAAGCTTTTTGGCTATGGATAATACTAACCTTGAAAAATGTCTACTATATTTTAACAACAGAAGCGCTCAAAAATAGGAGTAAAGTTCTTCATAAGCCTCAAATTATCCATGAACTGGGGTAAATCTAGACATGTATCTGTTCGCTACTGTAAAAAAAAAATGCTCATTTATTAAGCATTTTAGTGTGTGAGTTACTGTGCAAGTGCTTTATATACATTATCTTATTTAATTCTCACCCACCTTATGAGGTTGAAAGAGCTTACTGATACCAGACAGGCCAAGGCCCCTCGCCAAGAGGGTTCCTGGCTTTGTGTGAGGAAGAAACCAAGCAAGCATTTCAGAGAAAAGGGACAAAGATTTATTAAGTACAGAAGAATGGAGCTAGAAGCATTCTCTCACAAAGAAGCAGTCTCTCCTCTCAGATAAGAAAGAGGACCCCCACTTTGCCTCTAATGAAGGTTTTTTTGTTTTTTGTTTTTTAATTAGCTAACCTATAGGGAGGGGCTTACTCTAACTTTGGGTTTATCACTTACATTAGGTAGTTTGTCCATTTTCTTAGGGTTATGGAATTACCCACAGCGAGCATTTTTAAGAACGTCCAGCTTTTGTGGCTTTTATTCCTGGAGAGAGTGGGGTCTTGTAGTTTTCCAGGAGTTGAGTCTTGTGACTCTGTTTATGATACTTGCTTTTAGGTTAAGGGTCAGCCTAAAACCGAAATGGCTTTACTTCGGTCAACTTGTCTCTTTAGTCTCCCTTCTCTCCTGTTTCATCATTATCCTACATTAATGAGGACTCTGGGACTTATAAAAGTTATAAGTAAAGGTAACTTGGCCATGACATCAACATACCATGGCTAAGGTTTAACAAGTCAAGCTTTTAACTATTGTATACCTCCCTTTAACTATTGATAAATCCAGTATTTTGAAATTGGTCAGGGATATGTCAACACTTATTAATTAAAAGCCAAAATGACCTTTGTAAATTCAAGATTCATTCAACAGCAACTATTACCAACCAAAACCAGTACTAATTTATTCAATCATTCACTCATTCAACAAACATTTACTATGTAACCATTATGTGCCCATCAGTGATCTAGATGAGCACTGTTAAATAAAACTTCCTGTGACGATGAAAATGTGTGATATCACTGTCCAATACAGTAGCTGAGCACAAGTGTTGAACACTTCAAGTGTGGCTAGTACCATCAAAGAACTCTAATTTTAATTTTATTAAATTTAAATTAGTTTAGGGGTGCCTGGGTGGTTCAGTGAGTTAAGCACCCAACTTGTGATTTCAGCTCAGGTCTTGATCTCAGGGTCGTGAGTTCTAGCCCCACACTGGGTTCCACACTGGGCATGGAGCCTACTTAAAAAAAATTAACTTTAAATTAGTTTATATTTAAATGTAAATAGCCACATATGGCTAATGGCTATCATACTAGACAGGAGAGCTCCAGATACTGAGTGCCCAGTTAGCAGACATGGTTCCCACATTTATGGGGCTTACAGTCTAGTGGGAAAGCCAACAGGAATGATAATAAATATACTATTATAATTTCTGTTAATGGCTTAGAAGAAAAAGAATAGAAAAGATAGTATTTATAAGGATATAAAGTCAGACTGGGTCACATCTAGCTATGAACTTCTAAAAACTATAGGATTAAGAGATTCATGCTGAAAATGTTATTTCCACATTTAAAATCCAGGATAATTAGTGAACCACTGAAACAAAGAGTTGATGCATTTTTTTGAAAGTGCCTTCAATGTCTTAAGACTGATCAGAGAAACAATGCTCTGTGGGCAATGAAATCTATGTAAAAATAATTCTGAATAAGGATAATTTCTTCTTATCCTGTTAACAGCCTGAATTTAAACAAAATAAAATGAAAGAGTAGGGAAGAGGAATCACAAAAAATAAAACAGTAAGATATATAAAATGCCAGCTTTAGATACTCCAAGTTTAAGAATCTGGATTTGAGGGATCAGGAAGTGAGAGTAAAACAAGTGAAGTACTATTCACTTGGAAAGAAACAGAACTTTTTATGGTAACAAGTCCTCTTTTGGACCAGTGTCAATTTATAAACCAAAAAAAAAGAAGAAAAAAGAAAAAATTTTTCCAGAAATTACATTCCTAGATTTGAGCACGTAGAAATGTAACAGAGCAAACAGAACTCTATGTAGTAAATTAATAAGTTAAAAAGAGGTGCTTGGATCAGCAGAGGAAGGAAGAATCACCAAATGCCTTCACGTTCCTGGATCATATTGTGTGGATTTTTGTTTGGGAAGTTAAGATAGATTTGTTTGGGTAAGTAGGCTATTTCAAGTTAAAAGGAAGAGGGAATTAGCACAAGGGCTAGTAATGCCACATTTGCATTTTTTTTCCTTTTCCATCTTTCCCATCTCAAGCCACTAGAAAACTGGTCCAGAGACCAAGATAAGTAAGATTGGGTGGGTGGGCGGGCGGGGGGGCGGGGAGGGGGTTGAAGCATGACCTGATTTAGTTGAAATGTGTTGTTCATAAGAACAAGTTTAATCTTTCTAAATAGCCCCCCCAAATTAATTCCAGCTCTTTATTAAATAAACTAGGTGTAATTTAGCTGGCATAACTGCTGTCTACCATTTTAAACCAACTGTTTAATAGAATCAAAGCACTAAGAGAACTAAACTACCACTGTTAAGCGCTAACAGCAATGGGAGGAGGAGGAGGAGGTGCTGTTTAGATAGCACTGTGTGTGCCAGGCACAATTCCAAGTGCTTTCAATATATTTAATTGTCACAACAACCTCATGAGGTAAAGACCATTACTCTCCTCACTTTACAGATGCATTAAGCTAGGGACTGAGTTTAATCAAATTCCCAATGTCAAAGAGCTAAAAGGTAGTAGATATGGAATAAAATCCAACCACTTTGCCATACAAAAGAAAACAATGTTCTGAGAGTTGGTTTTTTGCCCAAAATCACATGATCACATAGCATCTAAACAGAACAAAGGATTTTTTGTTTTGCTATAAATTTATTATAGTAAGAGTACATACATTTGTATAGAAAAGAACAGTGTAGCTTTACTTATAAAGAAGAAAGAAAAGGAATGGCTTCTGAATGTTTATGAAGTAAAGGCAGGAGATAATCAGGAATGTTAGAAATATTATCAAGATAAAGGCAAAGGTCTTACCAGAACAAAAACAATGCACCCTATAGTTTCAAATGATTACAAAATTCCAAAAGGTCATGGCATCACCTCGACTTTTGATCAGCAAAATCTATGCCTGTTACAGAGTATTTCTCTATGGGAACACATTTCCAATTATATAATGGCAATCAATAAAACTAGAATTGACTTTAATATTCAACTTTAGGATAGCATGTTTTTACAAACATGGTAACATGAATTATTTTAACAGAAATAAAGCATTAAGGTAATTAAAAAGGCTCTATGAAAATGTAGAAATAATCCATTTTATCTCTATTAAGCAGAAGTATACACAGTGAGTGATTTTCCTCCAAGTTTTTGGAAAATATATTTTCTCAGGAATTCCAACAAATCACCTTAAAAACATGTTCTGATTTTTCTAACATAATCTTACATATTTTTACTGAATTTGATGAGGAAAGAAGTTTTCACCAAGCTGCTAAACTAAGTGTCAGCATAGCTGAAACTCAGCAAACTCATTTAATAGTTTCAATATATTACACTGTAAGAGAGACCCATGACTGTTTCTGATAAAACATGTTTTTTTTTATATTTGGTACTATTTCTTAAAGTAGTTTTCAAACTCCATATATTTGAGTCATGTAAGCAGTAAAAATCTATTAATGAGAGGATTACCAGGATTTTAAATGATCTTTTTTTTTTTAGTGGTGTGAGGGGCAGGGGAGAGGGAGAGAGAGAATCTTAAGCAGTCTCTACATTCAGCACAGAGCCCAATGCTGGCCTCGGCTCGATCTCATAATCCCACAACCCTGAGATCATGACCTGAGCCAAAAATCAAGAGTGGGACATTGAACTGACTGAGTCACTCAGGCACCCCTTAAGTGATCTTTTGATGATCTAAACTGGAATCATTTCAGAAGCTTCTGTAGATAAAATCTGAATCAATCTAATACTGTTGCCTTCTAAAACTTAAATTTATTATTGTGCCCTCCAGAAAACATCCAGTTCAATTAACTAGCATAGTACTCTTTTCTGACCTGGCCTTTTATACCTTTAAAGCTGCCTTTCTCACCATTTCTGCCTTCCTGCCACCTCCCCTGTTCCGTCCCAGACCCACTCCTCCACCCTGAACACCTCCCTATATTTGCACAGGCAGACTATACAACATTTTGAAGATTCTTGCCATCAAGTAACATCTTCTATCTGGAATATTCTCTCACCCAAAAACCTCCCTGCCACCTTCACCTGGCCAGCTCCAACTCAAACTTCAGATCTCAATCTAGGGAGGCCCTCCCGGATTTCTGTAAAGTAGGGTAGATAGATGCCTCTTTCATGTGTTCCCATTATGTTTGAGTCTAAACTAAGATGCACTTGGCATACTACGGTAACTTCCTACTTTCTTGTTTGTACACAGGTTTGTAAGTTTCTTGAGGGCAGGGGTTAAATAATTTTACTGAACACAAGTGTGAAGCAGAGTTCCTAATACATAGTAAGTTCTTGGTAAAAATGTATTAGATAAATGAAAAATATTGTGCCCACAATTGTTTTTTTACTTGGCCAAATTAAAATGTTTATTTCAAATCTTATTAAGAAAAAACAGAATGAGACATTGCTCTAAAAGCAAGAAAAACTGATAGGAACTATTTTAGCTAGTTGAAGAGTTAAAAACCGAAAATATTTAGCATCACTAGCTTCTAACAAGGGCCACTCCAGGAAAACAGCAAACGTGGTCCACCATTATACCCAAATCTCTCTAAATCACCCCATCCACACTGTAAAATACCCAATTCCCTCCTCCTGCCTCTCCATCTTGATTTCTCTTATTGCCAGCAACCTTCCTTATTTTCCCCAAATGGAATGAAAAAAAAAATCCTCATTTAACCATATCCTCTTACCTTTCCAATTCCTTCCCTTGTCTGATGGTAAGCATCAGTCCCACCAGGATCCAACCACTTTCTGTGAGTGTGAGGAAATTTTGTTCCTAGACTTGCCACTGGAACATCTTAGATGTCAACTTGATTCAGGTTTGTTGTGAGATTAGAAAACACTGGACACCAAAGTTAATACTATTCCTTGCTTTGTCAATACTATTCCTAACTCTGGGCCCTTGGACATATTAAACTCATGGGTCCTCAACAGTACTGAGTAAGCTGGAAATTAGGGTATTTCCAGGGGTTCTTTGAAGCTCCAAAGTCCAGTGCATTAGTTCAGTGACATCAATCACAGAGGCTAGCACACTGGCTCAGTGTGCTTCTTGTCAACTAAATTTACCTCTAAAGATCACCTGACAAAACAGAAACAGGAGAAAGTAATCTATTTGCTCATGGTGTTGGGGAGAGGTCGGGGGGAGTTAACATAAGTAATTTTGAGGACTGGCTATACGTTACCCGCACAAACTCTACAGCCTGCTTACGCTGCCTACAAAGAAAGCATGTGATATAATTTCTTTTCTTTTTTTTTTTTTTTTACAATTTAGCTGGTGAGAAGCCCTGGGAACACCACATAGCAGCCCAGAGTAGCACACTCTTCCAACTTGAGTTGGCTAGGAAGAATAAGACGAATGTCCCTGCTCTCCCAGGAACTGAAGCTGCTCTATTTTGGGATGCCAAAAAGGAAATTTTTCTAGGAAACAAGTGTTTGAATTTTATGAGATATGATATGTTTACAAGAATAGTATTTAATCCTAACTACCACTGTTGTCTTCTTGGGGAACGGCTTCACTGCCATGAAAGAAATAGGATGAGGCAGAGTGGCCCTACTCCAGAAGTAACTGTATATGCCAAGACAGAAAACCAAAGAATCCACGTGATCTAGGCCCAAATGCTTAAGATAGAAGAAGTGAAAAACGACCAACTAATAATCTACTAATGTAAGTAGGCAAAGGACAGGTGATCCACAGCATGGATCACTGCCACCCACAAATGTGCCTAAAACTTATGTGGCTGCCCTTGCAAACCTTACAAAGCATCAAATGGCAATAATCGACTCTTAGAAAACAAAGCCCTACTGCTGGTCCTGGAGAGGGCGTGAGCAAACTTGCCCATAAGGCAATTCCCAGCACCCAAAGACCACTTTCCAGTTCCTAAAAAACAATAATAGTATTTCTGCCAAGAAGAAAAATGCTTTTGGGGTGCTATTTCAGAGCTACTGGAAACAACCAAAACGTACTACAATGCTTATGCTGTGGTACTGTGGGATAGTGAAAAGAGCATGCTATGAAGACAGATGGCCCTGAATGTAAATCTTGACTCTACCATGTCTCTGTGACTTTGAACAAACATTATCGGCTGAGCCTCTGTTTATTCATCTGTGAAATAAGACTGTTATGAAGACTACATGCAAAAGCACACGTGGGTCACTTAAGATTTATTATCTATATCTACATCTATCAGTTCTTTAATTTCCTGAAGAAATGTGTATTGGAGAAAAATAGAAATGGAGAGGTTTTCTTTAAATACAGATTCTAAAAATGAGATTCACTAAAGTAAAAACCAATTGCAATCCATCAAATACAACTCAAGGGAAATACATGATACTCAGAGCAAAATGTTACCAGTTACATACTCACACACACACATACACACACACACAAAGAAATTTCCTTTGCTTACCATTCCAGGCCTACCACAATTCTGTCCTAAGTCTTTTCTCCAGTCCTCCATATTCTCCCTAGCACTCCCACCTATAAACCTTCACTACATCACACTCTCTTCTGAGCATGTTGTGCACTGACTCACCTTCAGGCCTCTGTTCTTACCTTAAATACTCTTCCTGCCACTTCATACCTCCCTTCTAGCAAAAGCTCAATTCCACTCTTCGTACCCCCATTTTAGTCTTCCCTGACCAACTCGGCATTAACAATATCTAGTCCTTTGGCAACTATTTGTCATGTTAGTATTTTTTAATGTAGTTATGAAGAAGAAGTCTGGTTTATTTCTTTGTATCTCTGACACAGTTCTGGGGTGTGGCGAACTAGAACAATCTTCTGAGAAATAAACGTTGTACTGAAGTCATACTATAGGAGTTTTATATACATGTGCTGAAAGAAGAGTCCTAGCATTTTAGTGCTCAAAGGAGACATCATTACCAATACAAATTTCCTCTAAGATTTACACAAATGACTGCCTGATACAACAAATGAGTCCTGTCTGAGGCAAAATTGATGCAAAATAAAAACTGGTTTGGAAGTACAGAAACTGGGGCGCCTGGGTGGCTCAGTCGTTAAGCGTCTGCCTTCGGCTCAGGTCATGATCCCAGGGTCCTGGGATCGAGCCCCACGTCGGGCTCCCTGCTCAGCGGGAAGCCTCCTTCTCCCTCTCCCGCTCCCCCTGCTTATTTTCCCTCTCTCGCTGTATCTCTCTCTGTCAGATAAATAAAATTATCTTTAAAAAAAGAAGTACAGAAACTGAATTGAAATTTTTCTTAAAACATTATTTAACAGAATTTCTACAATCACAGTTAGATAAGACTCTTGGTGTTAATTCGGTGAAATACCGATAAAAGTACTATTGTTGGTGTGGTCATGTATCAATGATTTTTAACACATGATCTAAAAAGCAGAACTTTTGGTAAAAGTAAGCCTATTTATATCAAGGAGGCTCAGAACTGACTCAGAGGAAAAAGTATTATCCTCTGACTCATCAAGACCACTTCCTGAAACACCCAATGTTTTTCTTGGAAGGATGTCTATACAAGTGCCATTTCTTTCAAACACTGATTAGACAAAATTGAAGTCTAACACAAAATGGACAAAAAGACATGATTTTCCAAAGCCAACCAAGTTTCAAAGTAGACCATTCCATAAACATATATTATCTGGTCATAAAAGGGAAGACTTTAAATACAGTCAAAAATGGATAATCCCAGGTATATTACAATGACTAAACCACTGACTACATACACATATCCCTCTTTATACCATAATCTCTTAATGATAAGGAAACAACCTTAAGATTTTAATCCACAAAATTAACTAATGTCTTTGTCTTCAAAACAGTCATTTTGTTTTTCAAGGTAATTCTTTTCCCCTCTCTGAATCAACTCTGTGGCCAATATTTAATAATAATTTAACAAAAAGAATAAAGGACACTTATTAAATGCTTATATGTGCCAAACACTGTTATAGGTTCTTAGCAGGCATTAATTCAATAAACACAAGGCCTCTAAGAGATAGGTACAATTATTATCTCAATTTTACACATGAGGAAACTGAGACACAGAACAATGAAGTACTTTGCCTCATGACACCTAGTACATAGCAAAGCCTCAAACCCCAGCAGACCAACTCAAGAGCCCAAACTCTTTCTCTGCTGTCTGCGTGCGTGACCACACGCCTCCCATTAGAATGCTTGCTAAGCATTCTAGCACACACACACAACACACACATATAAGCAAACCTATACATACCCGTATAAACATCTCATTTACATAATCTGTGCCAAAATTTCATACGTCCTCTTACATTAGTTAATAAATCCTAATGTGACTATTATGTTGATAGGATTTGTGTTCAAATAATCCCAAGTCTTTTACCTAGAAGAACAATTACTTAGATAAGCTGCAAAACATTCCACTGTCCAGATACATTTTACGTCCATCTCACTTGTTTTTTATTTCTCACAGAACGATAAAAATACCAAAATGATACTGTCCTGGACACAGCCCTTGGGGAAGAAAAATACACATAACATTTCCTATTTCAAAATAACAAGCAATTAAACTGAATCTT
This sequence comes from Callorhinus ursinus, assembly GCF_003265705.2. Classification (NCBI taxonomy): domain Eukaryota; kingdom Metazoa; phylum Chordata; class Mammalia; order Carnivora; family Otariidae; genus Callorhinus; species Callorhinus ursinus. Next base: position 17,786,503 of record NW_027397089.1, on the reverse strand, counting down.
GCTGTTTGTTTCCTCTTGAGTAATCTAGACTGGAAAGAGTTCGAATATCTGACTCGCATAGTATTTTGCTTTCAGTAGAAAGACCATCTTTTAATATGCCAATTCAGCTAATAAGTGTTCACTCATATCTATATCTGGTTCATAGAAACGAGTTTAAATATTAAATGACTGCATATTTCTAGTTCTAAACATCTGAAAAAGAAATTCCTAGTTAGCTAATGAGGCAGAATAAGCACTTTGAAAAAAGCCACACCACTCTGCCCTTCAGATTATTAAGGAGCAGTACAAGAAGGGCAAATTTATCCCAGAGGGTGAAGGCCTTAAGGCAGCAGCCTGTGGAAATAGATTATTCCCAGGGTCCACACCACTTGGGAGGTGCTGAAGATGCAGAGGTGTTGCTGGAAGCTGGCCTACCCAGTGCGATTTTAGAGCCAAGACAGAGTCCTCCTGCTTTTTTAAAGTATATCATTTACCCAAGTGACACGGTGAATGAACTTCTACTAATGGAAATTAACTTATTCTTTTGAATTAAGTGTTTTCACCCCTAGGCACCACTTTTAAACTTCAAACACTTCTGGAAGTAAAACTATATTGTATTGTTTGTGTGTGTGTATACACATCCATATGTACAAATGTGTGTGTGTATGTTTTTAATTTGAAATAAACTAGATCATACACCCCACTTTAAGAAAGATCAAGACACAAAATCCCTAATCTATAAAAAGAGCAAATTAAACTATGGGGGGAGAAAAAAAAGAGCCCTGATCAAGTTTTTACCAATTCTTGATTTTAAGTTCAGCTCTAATATTATTTAGCAGTCTTTCTTGCAAATGCCATTTTTCACTGATCCTTCATTTTCTCACCAAATAGAGTATCTATGTTCCACTCTACACACCAATCTCACAGTAAATGGGGGGATAAAGTAAGACAATATATACATAGGATTATTTTTAAAATTTAAAGAGATTTGGAATAGATATGCTCCTTACAAAAGGATCATTTGACTTATGAAATGGGTTAAAGAAATCTTTAAAATTTCTCTGCATTTTTCACTTTTTAATTGAGCTTTTAAACAATCTAAAGGGCAGAGAAACTTTGAGAAAAACATGCATTGAAAATAAAATATATCAGTATTCCTAAGGGGGTAAATATATACACATATATTTGTATATATTGACGCTTGAAAAAAACGGGTTTGAACTGCACTTCACATCTATGAGGCTTTTTTTCAGTAAATACAGTACAGTACTGTAAGTATACTTTCTCTTCCTTATGTTTTTCTTTTCTTTAAGATTTTATTTATTTATTTGAAAGAGAGCACAAGCATGGGGAGCGGCAGGCAAAAGGAGAGGGAGAAGCAGGCTCCCCGCTGAGCAGGGGGAGCCCAATGTGGGACTTGATCCCAGGACCCCGGGATCATACCTGAGCTGAAGGCAGTTGCTTAACCAACTGAGCCACCCAGGTGCCCTTCCTTATGTTTTTCTTAATAACATTTTCTCTTCTGTAGCTTTCTTTATTGTAAGAATACAATATATAATATATACAATGTACAAAATATGTGTTAATCAACTAAAGGCTATTAGCAGTTCAATTTTTGGGCAAAGTTATACATGGATTTTCCACTGTGAATGGGATCAGTGCCCAAACTCCCACATTGTTCAAAAGTCAACTGATATGCTGAATATACATATATTCAGTAAGATGGCTTCAAAGGTCCAGCTTTTAAAGTGGTAAGAGAAGAAAATATTTAATTTTGCTTTTATAATTAGTCCATAATTAAGTTCCATACTGAACATTAACAGGAATTACAGAATGATGCTAACAAAAACATGATTCATTTAAAAGGCCTAAAGAACATGTTGGTACTTTTGGTTAAGAAAGTCATCATGAACTTGATGTCTTATGGTAAATCAATTGTAAATGCAATAGTTAGAATATCCTGGAAGTGAGACTAATGACACTGATAATATCTAACTCACTAATTTCAATACTCAAGAAACAATCCATTTAAAATAAACACCTAAGAGGGGGCACCAGGGTGGCTCAGTCGGTTAAGCATCTGCCTTCAGTTCAGGTCATGGTCTCAGTGGGGAGTCTGCTTCTCCCTTTTCCTCTGCCCCTCCCCCTGCTTGCACTCTCTTTTTCTCAAATAAATAAAATATTTAAATAAATACATAAATAAAATAAACACCTAAGAGTTTTTCACATGCCAGTACCACCAATCCCCCTCCCAACACACCCTTTGAAAACCATACATTATACTGCAGGGGGTAAGGAGAAGGTCTTTTTTTTTCCTCACTAATAGAAACAAAACTTAGAGCTCTTGGTAAATACTTACCTCATCTGCTGGCCAGTATTATTCTTTTGGTAAGGAAACAGACTTATGACACCCAGTAAGGAATTCCTCAAAGTTCATAGGAAACCCCCAACAATGTGATACTATTAAACTAAAGTTCACTGAAGTGTAAGCCTAACTAAAGCATATACAAGTGTCATTCTTAAGTTCTTGTATCATCATTGTACATGTGTTGTTTTTACCACTTAGAGGCTACTTTTTTTTTAACTCAAAGACCATCATTCATGAAAAACCCTGAAATGTTTTCTTTTTTGTCCAATTCTCATTTACCTTCCCACCTAAAGTTATCCTCTCTCTTTCCTTGACTGTTGTAAGCCTCTATTTCACTTTCATTGTATGGTCAATATTTTGTAAAAATAGTCCTTCCATGGCTGCTACAACTTTATTTCACAGACTTGAGAAATATGCAATCCCCTCCTCATTCTTTCTACTTTATAAATTCCTCAATGCACTCAAACTAGTAAGTGAAATTATCTAAATTTAAAAGTCCAAATATGGTTTTGAAGAAATAGGCTCCACAAATATTAAGTATTTGAGTACTTAACTTCTTAATTTAAACCTCTAAGCCTGACGCTCATGTGCTATTTGGTCACCAATGACCACCCAGAGAACCAGGGATCCTATGTTCTAGTACAAAATACCCTTCCCTTCAGGTGGTTTATTTTCAGGAAAGTGGCTGTATTCATTCCACCTCAGATTTATTCCTGACATTGTAATAATGCAAATTCACTTTCCTTCTCAGGATCAGATCCAGCTTGAACAGTCTACATTCCTTTTTCCTGCTTTTTCTGTGCAGACTGTCTCTATGTCAAAGCTCCATTCAGATACTTTGACAGTGGTTACCAAGGTTTGGTACACCTGGGCTGCAAGTGACCTAGGATAATCTGGGATTACCAAAAATCTAGTAGTTTCATGTAATTAGGTAGGCTTCAGAGAGAGGGTAGTAGCCTTCATCCAGGCAATCCCTGTACTCACAATTATACCATGAATTTCCCAGTGAAATGTCCATTCATTCTTTGTCCATTCAGTAAATCTTGCTAAGCGTTTTCTATGTGCCAGCAAACACTGTATGTATGAAGCTGGATATACAAGGATGAACAAAACAGATACAATTCTTGTCCTCAGAGTTCTCAGGGGATACAATGACTTTCTTTGATGTTCCTTTGAATATGCCAAGCTCTTACCATCCTCAAGGCCTATCATTATCTGTCTGGAATAATTATCCTCTTTGTCTTTGCCTAACTCCTGTATTTCAGCTTAAAGGACCCCTCTTGGGAAGTCTTGGCCTGACCTTCCAATCTATACGATTAGATCCCTCATTACATGTTTTCACAGCACCATGAAATCTTCTTCATAAGACTTTATAATTAACATATGGGCCAATATTTGTCTAACAGTGGCTTTTCAAATATACGCTGCTGCCTGGTGTACTTTCTATTGAAACAGAATAAACTTTTCTATTTTGTACTTTCTATTGAAAACATTTTAAGTCTCCTCTTTCTCCTAGGTGAATATTATTTTGAGTTTTTAATATGAGTCTTGAATTTTTTCTTTACACTTTATAACTCCACAGTTTATCCAAAGATTTTCCTGCATATGAAAATTTTATAATAAAATTACAATTCTCCAACCAATCCTAATTTTTGTATGTAAAATTTAAATGTTTTGTTTATATTTTTAGATACTAGCTTATGTTACTACAAATGTCCACATATGATAATCTGTTTAGATATTTTCAACCCAGAATTCTGAATAGTACATACTCAATTTTTACCATTTTCTTATCTGGGAGACCCAGACAAATATATTTGAATCCCACTATTTATTAAATGTGAAACTTTTGATTACTTAAGCCTCATTTCCTCATTTTAAAGTACTTGTAATATCTTTCAAGGGTAAGAAAAATAAATATAAAGTATACAAAGCCTCTAGCAATATATATAAAGTAAATATCAATTCCTTCCCACATGTGGAAGGAAAAAAAGGCACAAGTTCAAAAATGTAGCCCTCTATGAAATATAATACCAGTTTCCATGACCTAATCTGATTTCCTAAGAGAACAAGTCTAACTTTTTTTGGACAGTATTTCAGATCAGGTGTTGACAAACTTTCTGTAAAGGGTCAAGTGGTAAATATTTGGGTTTTGTGGGCACCATATCTCTCTGCTGATATTCTTTATTTTTGTTTTTGTTTTTAATAACCTACTAAAAATGTAAAAATCATTCTTGGCTTGTAGAAAGAAACCACTGGCCGGAGTTTGCTAATCCCCTGCTCTAAATACAAATACTCATCAATTCCATCCTTATTTATCCTATTAACTGTATGATATTTAGCTTTTAATCAACACTCAACTGAAGAACTACTCTCTCTACTATTTATCAATGTTTCTGTTTAACAAATATCAATTAAACACTTGTTTAGTTGTTTTTATGTAAAACCCTACGAGGTGACTGGCCACCTAAAGAAAAAGTGATTCAGGACATGCAATAAAAGAAGTACAAATAAAGCCTCCCCTCCCCCTGCCCCAGAATAAAGCCTCTGGAAGGCTTCCTCTAGTGTCACCTCTCTTTCCTCTGTTTTGTGGGGGTTTTTTCTGAGCATACTACTAATCAGGATTTATAGTATAACCAATTTATGCTCATGACCTCAGATTTCTCATACTATAACCCTGTATTGAAATTGGTGCTAGTTTTAGTTCCTTTATGAGAATCTGATTGGGCTTCCTGTACCACAGAGTTAGAGGTCTCTGTACCCCAGAGTTAGAGGATCCCCATTGTTCATTCTCCATTAGTCTCTCTCCTTTCAATTCTGACATCACTTTATAAATTCACCCCCCTTTTATTCCAGTTTCCAACACAATCATTTCTCCTACTCAGCTCAGCTCACCTTATTGCTAATTGTCAAAATTGTCTCCCTTTTTATGAATTAGCCCCAGAAAAAAATCCTGAATTAGGTATTAGAATTAATTTCTGTTATCGTTCTGCCTCTGACAATCTGCATTTTTTAGCCTGGGCACCTTTGTGTCTTCATTTATTACAGGGGTTGAAATAGCCTGTGATGCCAGTCAGACACAGTTAAGTGTTGAGGAAATAACACATGCAGAAGTTATTAACTTATCATCTATAAAGTCCTCTGACAGACCACTAAAATCGAAGTCTCAGAAGTCAGACTTGCTTCTAGAACTGGCTCTGCCATTTATATTTATGAATTATCTACGTGGGCAAGATAATTAACCCTTCTAAGTTTCATTTCCCTCATCTATAAAATACAGTATTGACATATTTTATAGGGTTGTATGAGGATTACGTGGCATAATCCATGTCAAGCACTTATCACATAGTGCCCAGCACACAGTAAAGGCTCAAAAAATGTTAAACGTAATTATTATTTAAAGGTAAGAGATATTTTCACTCCAGAGCCCACAGGCCTTTTATGTTTACTTCTTACTCTCTACCTGCTTTTGAAGCTATCCATTTATTTCCACTGGTAAATTTATGCCCTTATTTTTTTTAAAGTCCTTTGGCATTTTCCTCTGTTGTGCTGTGTTCCTCCTTCCAGGGACTGTTTAGTGCCTTTCACCATCAAAAAAGAGGGAAGAGGAAAAGCGGAAATGAAGGAAAGAGAAAGAGAGAACCATCAGTTCACACTCTGTATGTTAACAATTAGTACAGCCAGTTCTAACGCAACATACATATTCCTAAAGATCATGATGCTATGCAAAAATCACATCATTAAAAAATCACAGGCTTATGGAGAAAATGGGGTTACAAGCACAACACTCAAAAACTCTTGTCAGTGACACTCCATAAAAAAGAAAAGAACCTAACAGAGATCACAACACAGTTTTACATATGTTAAATAGAAAACCAATAAAAACTACAATAAACATGGTACCTGACCTTGAAAAAGACCTGAAGTTTGCCTGTGGAACTGGCTGTCCAAAGGGTTATAGCTTGTGAGTTACTGTGAACAGGTGGGTAAAGGGTTATCTGAAAGTGGAGGGAAAATTATAAAACAAGATATAGGCATTTGTGGCTCACAATGTGCAATGAACTGGGGTAGCTGGAAGATGTCTGAGGTCTGTGCACATGCATTCTGTGTATTCCTATGCGGCTCAGTTCGACCAGGTGGCACTTTCTGTGTTCACCTCCTATTTCTCAGATAAAATCACATATAACAAATGTGAAATTTACATTATCCTCAAATCGTTCCCTAATACCAATAACGTAGGAATAAGTTCCCATTTTCAAAACAAGCATTATAGCAGAACTGACTGTATTCATTCCCAAACTAAGAACTCATGACAAATGTTCTCTGACTCAGAACTGTAGTCACGATCTACAAAGCCTGTGTTACTCTTCAGTATCCTATCAACCCAAAGTCTTTATCTAGAAAAAGTTGTTCTTTATCAGTACTGAGTCATTAAACATGATCGAAAACATTTCTCAACTGCATCTTTGATGTTTCTTCAGCTTTCCCTTCTGGGGACAGCTCAGATTCAGACAGCCATGCCTAACTGTTTAGCTCCCTAACTGATCCCCTGTTCCCACATGTCCATTCCAACAGAGCAGTAAAATGTCTGGTAGTCAGTAACTCACTCTCATGTCATTTCATTTATTCAGTCACCACATATTTACAAGCATCTATTGGCTACAAGGAATAACAGGAGAAATGTGACGAAACCAACTCTACCCATCCTAGTAAGAGAGTAAGAGACTTAACTCAGTGGATCAGTCAGTGTAATACAGGAGTTGTAAAATATTATGACGTGTGTTGGGGCCCTTGGGTGGCGCAGTTGGTTAAGCGTCCAACACTTGGTTTCTGCTCAGGTCGTGATCTCAGGGTTGGGAGATCAAGCCCCATATCAGGCTCCCTGCTCAGCAGGGAGTCTGCTTGAGATTCTCTCCCTCTCCCTCATGCTCGCTCTCTCTCTCTCTCTCTCTCTCTCTCTCTCTGTCTCAACAAAATCTTTAAAAAATATATTATAACATATGGAAAAATAACTGTAACACAAGATATAATATGAAGCACCTTATAAAATTGCAGAAAAAAAACATTCAATGTTGTTAGAAGAAATCAGGAGAAATTTAATGGAGGTGATTAGTAGACCTAAAGGATGAGGTGAATTTTGATTATAGGGAAAGACTTTATAATTGCTGCAGGAGTAAAGAAAAAGGCAGGAAATGTGAGATATATATAAGGCATCAAGATCAAGAAGCTTAGAGCATAAATTAAGATACGTGACTACAAATAATAAGTTATATAACAAACTGAATTTTATCTGATGGGAAAGCCAGTGACAAATTTTAACCAGAAGAGGACAACATCAGTTACGAAAGGGCAAAAGGGAGCCCAACTGGCCTTCACAAATCCAGGCTTTGAATAAGTTAAGAGACTTCATTCAGAGTCTTTGGAATGCCAAGCTAGAGCAGCAGGAGGGCTTTCCCCAACAACAATCCCCAGCTTTGTGTCCAAGATTGATATTCACAGCTCTACTTAATGGATCCTAACTGTGTCATTTGGTATGGCAAATTATATAAAATAGTGGAATAAAAAGAAATTACCTGCAAAATCAGAGGGAAGTATATTTTTAGAAACAATGAAGGAATAAAAGAATATAAGGAAACCTAATAGTAATAACAATATTATCAGATATTTAAATCTGATCACTAGGATCGTATAATTAGGAAAGGTAAATAATATGGTTCTGAATTACATCTAAATGTCTGACACAAGGTATTTTTAATCCTCAAGAAACTGTATACCAATATTCCCCAAAGCAGAGCCTTCTTGGATAAATGTTCATATAAGGTCTCAGGCAAGCTTAGGAAACACACTCCATTTCAGATCAGATTTTACCTTGCTAAATACAAAGAGACAGTATTTCACATATTGCTTTAAAATTTTAGAAAATATATTAAGAATTAAAACTACAAGTTTCTTCTAATCATATTCCTGATTCTACTTTTTTCTTTTTTTCTTCTGAATCTAGTTAATATATTCTACACATGACAGAAATGCCACAAATTTTAACTAAAATAGGAAATATATTTTCATATAGCTGAAAAATCCAAAAAAATGTTTCATGAAAAAATTAAAAATACATATACAAACCTAAACTCTAAAATAAAAAAAAAAAGCTTGGGGTTTTTTTGTTTTTTGTTTTGTTTTTGGGGGGTTTTTTTTGTTTTTTAGAGAGGGAGAGATTCAGAGTTGAGACAGGGATTTGGGGATGGACAGAAGGAGAGCGAGAGAGAAAATCTTAAGGAGGCTCCAAGCCCAGCACAGAGCCCAAGAAGGGGTTCCATCTCAGGACCCTGAGATCAGGACGTGAGCCAAAATCAGAAGTCGGACACTTAACTGGCTGAGCCACCCAGGCATCCCTAAAATAAAAAAGAATATTTATAGAATAATTGTTTAATTAAATTAGAACTATCCTACAGGGTAAATGATCAAAAGACTATATGAAAATCTACTTTATAAAAAAAAAAAGAAAGTAAAAGAAAAAAAAAAGGAAAATCTACTTTGTTGTATCACCTGCACAAAAATTTTATACAATTCAAGTAAACTATTACTTAAAAATCTAAAATATAATGAGCTAATTTTTGTCCACTTCAAACTCCGAGGCAGTACCTTGATGAATTAAAGAAACATGATTTCTCTGAAAAATAAACTGGAAAGGAAACTTCTCTACACAATTTATTTCAGAATTATATAGAAAATGAGTATAAACGTCTTATCCTCTCCAAAGTCATTTTCTCTTACATACAATTTACTTAAACGGAAGAAAGTGTTTCCAAGCCTATCTGTAGAAAAACAGAAACCACTTTTATACCCCAGGTACAGTAGATGCAGGGATATCCTCCTTAAGGTGAGAACAGGTCATAGGACAAAACACATACCATTCCCAGAGCATATATGAATTTTTTTTTAATGTTTTATTTATTTATTTGAGAGAGTGTGTGTGAGAGAGAGAGAGAAAGCATGAGGGAGAAGCAGGCTCCCTGCTGAGTAGGGAGCCCTATGCAGGACTCCATCCCAGGACCCTGAGATCATGACCTGAGCCGAAGGCAGACGCTTAACTGACTGAGCCACCAAGGCGCCCCTATATATGAAATTTAAGTATAAAAACATAACACTGACACTTGCTTTAGAATTTGGCCTCTAAAGCTGACCAAAGCTTTGCAACAAGGTTAAGAATAACTCAAGCCACAAACATTCCAAGGAACCTCACCTATGTATACTACCAAACATCTATGCACATGATGTTTGTATGGGCAGTTAAAGTTTTTGGGGTAAATTGATAATGTTCCTTATGGTGTAGTCTTAATAATAACAGTCACATTAGAGGAAAATCAACATATCCAAGAACGTACTTCAAAAAAAAGATCAATATAGGCATAACCATGGCATCTGAATTTAAGAATGCATTACATTTCCCAGCACCAAAATGGAGATGTAACCAGTTATTTACTTTAGTTCTCCATCTACTTTATTGTGATACAATATTAACTCTTGTTTTTAATAGTATAAATCTTAACCTTGCACTTAATCACTAGTAACAGAACAAGGAAATGAACTCCTCCTGAATAAAATTAAATGTAACAAATCTGTAAGAGCTACAAAAATAGATCTCTATATAAGAATTGTATATGTTTCTTGCTAAGCTAAAATTTTATAATATAAAACAACATAATTGAATTTTTTGAAAGAGTTGTTCCTTAAAAATTTCCATTAATTGACTATTTAAATGTTTACAAGTTCCATTAATATACATGGGTTTAGGGGAAGAAAAAAAAAACTTTAAATACACATATTCACTACATTTTAGGTCCCAAGCAAAATGTTTACACAGAAATTTGGCAGTGTTAAGTCTGTGGACTCAAAGCCAATAACAACCTAAGAAAACTGAACTTCGTCAATAAGCAAATTTTCATAGTACAACTAACACCGTATAAACAATCCAAAGCAGTTTTAATAGGATAATCACAGTATTTTGCATATCAGAATAATTTAAAAGTAACTTTAAGAAACCTTGATATATTATGTCTGTGCTTCCCCAACTATTATTAGTCAACAGATTTCTTCTTACCTACAATGGGGGCGGGGGGGGGGGAGGCGGATTATTCTCTTAAACACATGACCTAAGAGAAGGAAATCCTTTAAATCCCCAAGAGGCAGGAGGCAGGAGTCTGAGGAACTCAAGGTACCAATTTCAGCAAGTTCAGAATCCACTTGGAATACCAAATGGCAATTTAAAATATTGTCAAAAGGCTACCTGGGACTAAAAGTATAACTGCATGTTTCAAGGTCTACAAATAGCCTCTGTAATAATTAAGCCTTTGAGAGCCCTCCTTAGCAAAGTAAATATTCACAAACTCAAACTTACTTACCCACACAATCCAGGCAAGACTCCTCTGAGCGATCTTCCAGGCAATACTGAGAGGACATTACTCTCAGTTCCCTCTTGGTGCCAAGTGACCTTCGGCATATTAACAGAGAGGGTGGGACTCTAAGCTTCAGTTTCGGCATTGTACTGTAGTGAACAACGTTTCTCCTTTGGTTTCTCTAGGGCGTTAACTAAGACTTCCTCTTCTTGTTAAGTAAGTAAACACAACCACTACTACATGTCCAACTCTTCACTAAGGTGATAAAATAAAGCTTTAAATGTTGCAAATAACAATGGCTAACACTAATTGAGAACTTACTATGTGCTCCAAACTAATACTATACGCACAGACACTATTATTATTCCCATTGTAAAGAGGTAGAATCTGAGGGATAGAGGTTAATAAGTAACTTGCAGGAATTCCAGGTACAGCGATATGGTTAAATGAGCTAATGAAGAAGATCTTCCATGAGAGAAGCCTAGAAAAGATGAAAAAGAGTATAACAAAAAATTTTAAAATAAATACACAGCTTTACTTACAAAAAAGAAAATCCCCTGGTACTAAACCAAAGAGGTATGCACAAAAGCAAATATTGCCAGTTAAGGCCTCCAGGAAGGATCACGGATGTCTCTCTAGCACTTAAGTCTAACTGAAATTGGTAAGGAGATGCCCCCTCAAGTAAGGATAAGGAGCTCAGAAGAAAGTACTCTCTCAGGAGAAGAGTTAGGCTAGATTTCTGGCCCTGCTTTTCCTCAACCTGGGATATAACCTACCCAGCTGTACTCCGGTGGCCATGTAAGGGCAGAAGAAGAGATCTCAGGCACACAAGGTATAAAGCTGGTGTGGAGGTCCTTCCATAAAACCAGAGCTATTTTCAAAAGGCTGCAATCACATTAAAAAAATGATGAGGAGAACAGGACAAAGCCACCCACTGTCTTAATAAGATGTCAAGGGAACCTGTCTCTGACAATCTGGATAAAAGTGCAGAGGAAATGCTACAACCAGAAATTAAAAGCCCTATGCCTGTGTCACAACAGTTTTGAAGTCTGAATTTGTATGAGAATCTTCAAGCTAAGAAATTAAGATAAAATTGGGTTCTGCGCTTATGATATCCCTGGAGTATCTGGAAGAAACAAACATGAAACCACTTTAGAGTAACACTCCATAAACAAGGCCACATGGGATCTCTAAAAGCTAGAAAAACCAAACCAAACCAAAACCGAAAAACAATCCCCACTGAAGATGAGCCTGTAATTTAGAAATTACAAAATATGTAAAAAATGATTTTCTGTGATTGGGCCATTAACAAGTATACCAAACAGAAAATTTAGCACTCAACTAATTTTGTAGTGTGAAGACAGAAAAACAAAGCATTATTATTAAAGAATGGAGGAAGAAAAAAGAAGCCTATAAAGAATAACTGAAAAAAAGTAGGTTTTACAAAAACCATACAGAATTTATATGCAAAGATATACACATTCTCTGCACAGAGCACCCAGAGTTCTCATCAAGTTTCTAGAACTTAAAAAGAGAATAGTGTTAGTATAGATACACAGAATTTTTAAAATATACCTAGAAAAACAATAGTCAATGCAGGAACTCAGCTGTATGGTAGGATCTATTCCACACCAACTTTCCCTCTCTACTATTTCTGACCACTCTGCCCTTGCAACTCCTCATTGCTGGAAATTCTGACCCATCCCCCAGTCCATCGGGAACCATCCCCAGCACCCATGCAAAAAGGATGGAGTGGAAACTGCGATGTGCCACCCAGATCTCCTTTCAGAACTGAATGATTTATTCCCCTGCTGTACTGCTGCCAGCAAACGGCCCTCAGCTATGAGCTCTCTTGAGAACGACCTTGGCTGAAGATTCTCCTCACACAAGCTCTTGCTCCCTTCCCAGGGCAGCCCACACCCAAAGACTGGTTGACATGCGGAATATAAAGACTTGGCCCTCTCTCCCCAACTGGAGACAATGGTGAACAGCCATCGGGCTTCAGAACTCCCCACTGGGTCAGATCTCCATTAAGACTGCGCAACAGGGGCGCCTGGGTGGCTCAGTCAGTTAAGCCTCTGCCTTCGGCTCAGGTCATAATCACGGGATCCTGGGATCGAGCCCCGCATCGGGCTCCCTGCTCAGCGGGGAGCCTGCTTCTCCCTCTGCCTCTGCCGCTCCCCCTGCTTGTGCTCACTCGCACTCGCTCTCTCTGTCAAATAAATACATAAAATCTTAAAAAAAAAAAAGACTGCACAATAGCCTAACTTCTCATCTGCCCACTACTGGTCTCTCCCTTCCCTTCCACAGGGGTTGATCCAAAGAGCACTTTCTAAGAAACTTCCAGCACACTAATTTCCATCTCAGAGTTTGCATCCTGGGGACCCCAGACTGCAACAGAAGAGTCTCATAAACAAAAAGGACAGAATATGGGGCAGCACTTTAAAGGAGTGAGAAGAGAAAAATAATAAAGCTTTGAAACCAATGAGGAGAACACCAGAAAGTGCTAATATCTCTTTGGCGAGATCAGTAGCACAAGGGAAAGCCTTTTTCAAAATAAATAGTATAATCACAAAATTCCAGCACAACATTTCAATTGTCTTGCTGAACTTGAAAGCCAAAAGGGATCTTACAGGGTATACCGATTCCAACCCATCTTTTTAAAGATGTCATCTCTTAGGTCCATGGGTCTGCTAAATGCCAAAAATGTCGCTGCTTAGATACAGGCCATTTATACTCCTAAGACAGTCATCTTCCTCATAATAAGTTACCGGTACATTTAATTCCCAGCCGGAGAGCAAGGTTACCAGTAGAGATGTATGTACGCAATTTCCAACTTCCTTCAATAGTCATGGAAAAATGTGCAGCAACCAAATCTAACGTTCCAAAAAAAAAAGTATTTCTTACGGCTACTTCTGGTAAATGCTCTCTCTTAGAATGGTGAGGAAATCAAAAAATACCCATGAGCCTTGTTTACATTTGTCCCATGGTCCAAGCAACAGAATTTTGATATACCTTTTGATTCTAAACCATCAGTAAAGATGTTAATGATGGTTTTATAAAAGATTAATCTGGTTCAGGCTGGTATATAACTAATCATTATAAAGAATACTAATAAAAAACTGCATGGACTAAAACCACATTCACTTATATGCACGCTCAGGATGCCAAATACATGGGACCAATCTAAGCAAGGCTTAGATTGTCGATTTGTCTCACCCTTCTACCATAGGGCAGATTACCAGAAGTAGCCATGAGAAATATATTTGGAACACAGAAGATTTGGTTGCCATAGGTTTCCCTGTAACTACTGAAGGAAGCTGGAAATTGTACACCCACACCTCTCTACTGGTAACCTTGCCCTACATTCCACACTTTGTAACCACAAAGACAGAGGCAGACAAGATAAGCTTTAGCAAAACGTATCAAGTAAAACCACTGGATTGGCAATGACAGGAAGTCATTAACATACGTTATTACGGCAGGCAAGCAGAAAGGACCAACAATGTCACAATACATTCACCTTGGGAATATGGGAGAACCTCATTCTCAGTTCCTTCATACTCAGTTCCTGTACATCCTCAGTTCAATCACAGTTCCTCGTCTGTCATTCATTACTTCCTCTCCTAAGAATCACCATCTGCTTTGTCTTCTGTAAACCACCCCTTCTGCTCCTTCTGACTTTAAAACTCTTTTTTAATGGAAGAAACTAATATGTTACTAATATGAGAGAATCCAAAAGAAGTTTCTAAACTCTAAATTGCATATTGTCAAATCTCAATTACATACAAGTTAAGCTAGCTAAATTCATATGGGTAGAATGATCGACCAAATGCTTTAACAACTTATCTAGAGATGAAGTAGCAGTGCAATATAATTCATATTTGGGGAGAATCATATAAAATTATTAATATATTATAGGTATACAAAAGAACAAATATGCATGGCATGTGAATGAGACGAAGAACCAACTTGTTCATATGAAAAAAGACTGAATGAGTTTCTATCATTTTGGAGCTACTGTTTGGGCACAGAATCTGGATTAAAGGTGGAAAACAAACAAAGAAACAAAAAATATGATGGACACTTCTCAGAATGAATAAATACAAACAACAGGACCAACAATATTTATTCTTTACATAAGTTATTTAGAAGAGTGGTAGCATAATTAAATTTTCAAGTCTACAGATGGCTTGAGTCTCTTGTAAGTTAGGGAAATACTGATTTGAGAAAAATGAACTGCAAAATTATGTAACAGGGTAAATAAGGGAAAATGGTAGTTTCATCTTAAACTGGTAAAGTTTAGGTATATACTCAGGGAAACATCACACAAATTCATTTTGTTATAGATTTTAAATGTCATTTTTCAACCTAGGAATCACCATACAGTTCTGGTAAGTCACATTCTCGTTTGGCAATTACATTCAAAAAGAAAAAAAAAATTAATGGTGAAAAAAAAGTGATTTCTCATTTCTATCTGTGTCCTATAACCAAAGACAAGTAGTAAAGTGTAAAGACCTCAGTACTAAGAAACTGAAGACTTGTGTTTATGCACCAAGTCTGCCACTTAGTAGCTCTGTAACCTTGGGCAAGTAACTTAACCTCTCTCAGCCTCCATTTCCTTACCTGTAAAAATGTGAGATCAATGAGACAAATTTGTAAGTTCTCATTCAGGTCTATTCTAGAACATTTACATAGTTCAAAGTTAAAAACAGAAAATCTACTTAATTAGATTTTGGCTAAAACATAGTAAATGGCAGTTTTATACTTTTCAACATAAAATGGTAAATTTTCAGAAAAATGAAATCACTGAATAGTCACGATATCTACCAACTGAGCTATCAATGGGTGCTAATAGTCACGATATCTAATGACAAGTGAGGAAAAAGTATTAATTGCTTATGAGGACATCCATCAATTTGAAACAACACTTTTCATAGAACCTTCAATTTATGCTGAAAAATTCTGATTTAAATAAACTCTGCTAGAGGCGCCTGGGTGGCTCAGTTGGTTAAGCGACTGCCTTCGGCTCAGGTCATGATCCTGGAGTCCCGGGATCGAGTCCCGCATCGGGCTCCCTGCTCAGCGAGGAACCTGCTTCTCCCTCTGGCCCTTCCCCCTCTCATGTGCTCTCTCTCTCTCATTCTCATGCTCTCAAAATAAATAAATAAACCTTTAAATAAATAAATAAATAAATAAATAAATAAACTCTGCTAAAGCGCAGTAAGTATAAAGAATTTCTGGGAGGCAGGAAAAATGGAAACTTTTGGCATAGAGTAACAATATTTCCTGTCATTATTAAGATTTCACTCAGAGCCTCCTCATTTCACCTGACTCAGAAGTGCTAGCATTCCACATAACTGGCTCAGTGAATGCCTATCAAAAGAACTGACAGAAGGGGCGCCTGGGTGGCTCAGTCATTGGGCGTCTGCCCTCGGCTCGGGTCATGATCCCAGGGTCCTGGGATCAAGCCCCACATCGGGCTCCCTGCTCGGCAGGAAGCCTGCTTCTCCCTCTGCCACTCCTTCCCTCTCTCGCTGTGTTTCTCTCTGTCAAATAAATAAATAAAATATTAAAAAAAAAAAAACTGACGGGATGTTCCTTGTAAAACACCATTTTTTAAACACATCATCCCCCACACCTGTGCTTTCCACAAAAAGTTAAACTCTAAAAAAAAGAGAAAGAAATGATAGGACTGCTTTAGTTTATTAAAATCATGGCGTGCTTCTGGATTTTTAAGTGCCATTTGGAAAGAAAAAGGCTTTTCATTTAAGACTACTAATCCTTTCCAGAGTATTTTACCCGTAACTCTGTAATACAGTCAAGAAATTATCACATTAGCTAGGTAATGAGACTTAACCTCTCCTAAAAACTATAATCATGTGCTAAAGCACTGGGAAGAAAGTCACAGAGGAAGAAAGGGAGGGGGGCAAATCAGCAAATACAGAACATGAACTACAAATGTTCCTAAGGTACTATTTTTTCAAAAAATCAGCAGAAATGCCCAAGTTTAATTTCAAAGCGTATACCTACTGAAATACTGAAAAGAATCATCATATATATCCTTGAGCAAGCCACCTTGAAAAATTAAATCAGGAAGCATGACAACAGACAGAACGAAATGCATGTTTTTATTGTAGCAGTTTAGAAAAAGCCGTATAAATAGCTGTTAAAATGACTTAACTTATCATCCTTCAAAAATAAAACCTGCAATTAAATTTGCACCTCAAGTGATCCTTGAAGCTCAAATGTTACCAATAAGTAGGGATGGTAGAGGGCACCTAAATCAGACAAGCTGCACAAAGAACTGGAGTCATAGAAAGAGAAGCCATTACAGCAAAGCTTCAACATGATCCGAAGCTGAATGTCACGGTATTTCATATACTGTGATCATATCAGATACACTGATACGAAATTGCCAGAGGCTATACCCATTTTAAAAGCGATTTAACTTCTTTGAATATCACTGGACTAGAGTTTGCACCGGCAGAAGTATACTGATATGGCCTTTGGCTGAAGTGTTAATACAATGAAAGTTTAGCCTGGTTGGGCAAAATATTAAGGATTACTTTCAAGTTTATTTTCAGTGAATAAAATATTGATCCTCCAAACCAATTCTTAATCTTTGTTTAGGGTGCAGTTTCAAGACCTTTCAATGACAATTCTAACACTAGTACCTAATTCCTTTGTATTCAGGACATGGGGCTATGGAAAACAGATTCAATAAACTTATGTCAGGAAGTAAAATGTGATTGTCAAAAGAGCCATGGATTTGAAACCTAAAAGCTTAACTTCTTCCCCAGGTTCTACAATTCAGTCACATGACCTGAAGCAAATCATTAATGTAGGCCATAGAATACAGCTGTAAACAACTCAGGTTCATGTGCAAAACAGGTACAAAGACCAGTGCTGGCATTGACAGCTGTATGACTTCGCCAAGTGACTCCACTGAGTCTGTTGGTTTGTCTACGAGATGAAAATAACAGTATCTTCTTCAGAGGCACTGAATGAAATAACGCATGTAAAGAGCACAGCATGGTGTAGAAAAGTGGTTAATTAATAAATGGTTAGCTTAAGAAAAACACCATTACTTCTCTGGGTTTTCTTTACCTTTTAAGTAATCTACCTTGGATGTTGTCTTAGAATAATTTCCTGTGCTTCATGTTGTCTTTTTCAGGTCACTGATTACTTAAGAAAACTAAGTTTTCTCCATTTTAAAAGAATTTTGTTGGGGTGCCTGGGTGGCTCAGTCTTTAAGCATCTGCCTTCGCCTCAGGTCATGATCCCGGGGTCCTGGGATCAAGCCCCGCATCAGGCTCCTGCTCAGCGGAGAGCCTGCTTCTCCCTCTCCCACTGCCCTTGCTTGTGTTCCCTCCCTCTCCCCGTCTCTCTCTCTCTGTCAAATAAATAAATAAAATCTTTAAAAAAAAGAAAAAAGAATTTTGTTCACAAGTAGGTAACCTTCTGTATTTGCCTTTTAAAATCTTTTTTCACTTTGGTAAATAGATAATTAAGTATTATTTTATAGTCACCTGTGATCCTATTTGGTCAACAATCCAAACCTTTTGGTATTTTTGACAAAATTCCCAAAGTCTTTTCAAGATCAAATTGATAAGCTTCCCAGAGGGCCCTCGGAAAATCTCAAAGAATTTGTCTCTCCTCTTATAAAACAGAGATGTTAGTATAATTAGGTTTATTTGGTATGGTGAGTTCTATGGGAAAGACTGCCAAATAAGAGTGATAAACACTCACCGATTATATGTTTATGGATATATCTTATTAATGTAAGTATTCCAGAAGTTGTACAAAGTTCACAGAAACTTGTCAATACATTCTTTGTCTGGTTATTATCTTAAATTGTTGTATACCGCAGAAATAACTAAATTTTCCTATCAAACGAACTGTCATCAGATTTTAACCATGATTATTTCTAAGTCTTCTGTCATCCACAGAGCTACTGTTCTGCTCCGATTCTTTCCTGAAAGTGTTTACAGTCATCTACTATGAGAACGCTCCAAGATGGCATCACTTGAAAAACTTTGAGACAATGCCACTAGAATGGGTAAGAATTTCCAGAATAATGAAGAAACTGATGGATCCATAAACCTGGTAACCAAAGATCAAGCAGAATAAGAATTAATTATAAGGGAATGAATGAACCGACGTGGACGATTATAACTTTTGTCTGAAGCAGCACTTTTGTTCTTTAATGCTATATTTTTCAGATTTAAGGAAACCTCCTCTTTTCTCATGAGCTATCTGTAACTCACAGCCAATTTGGTAAATTATATTTTTGTAAACAGAATTGAAGCATCGGTCTTTTCTCCCTAACTCATGCCTCCGGAATTTGAAAACTCTTAGTGAGTATTCTTATTTTCATGGCAATATAGTTATTTGCATAAGTTCAATAAGTCTTTCCTCCCTGTAACAAGACACCATTGTAAACATTGGTTATATTAGACTTTGACTGGAATGCCATATTTGAGAACGATACGCACAGAATGTGATATGACTGGACAGCTATAAGGAAGTAAGTCTGGCTTTAAGGAGCCAACGCTTATAAAGCTCCCCTTCTAAAAACTGACTAGTAGCTTGCTTATAGGATTTCTGCCTAATAGGTAAGTAAGGAAGGTCACTTACTAGCAGAATCTAGGAACCTCAAGGTATTTGGGGGACCTCAAGAAGAGAGGAATCCACCCACATCTGTAAGTGTTGCAGGCAAAATCTGACAGGGAGTCATTGGCTTGGTCTCCTAGCCTCAAGAGGCTTTTTTAAAAGTCCAATCTCAGATTCCTCATTAGAAGTTCCAGCAAAGATGACTTTTAAAAAGCATATATGGTGCATCATTCTTCTTGCTGCACTGATATAAATAATCAGGCCAAGTTAATGAAACAAGACTTATTTTGCAAACAAATTGGTCTTACTTAAATTATCTTTGATTGAAACGGGGGTGACTACAGACACAAAAATTAAGTTTCAATGGAAAACTAGAGTACACCCCCCCGGGGTATTAAATTCTACTCCTCTTCACTGTCTTTAAGGTTTTGTTATCTACCTAGAATGTGCCAGATCCTGATTTCTTCTAGTCTCCTCCAATATCTAGCCACAATTCTCCAAACTAATGCTTACTATTTTTCTCCTGCCCTGCTGACTTGGAATCACTAAAAATTAAAAGTGTCTCTTTCCCAAAGCCCTGCAAGTTGAAGCTGGACAACTTGATATTGTCCTCAGAGAAATCACCACAACAGCTCATGGTGGGCAACCTTCCTGCCTGTTGCTCTGTGGACCACTCAGAAAGTTCACCAGAGCACCTGATAGCATCACCAGAGACGTTCGTTCAAACTCCAAACCAGGAAAGCCTGCCAGATTACTATCATCTGCCCTCACCCCATCTAAAGATGCTTTGAGTCAAATATCTATAAATATTCTTCATGACTAACTGCCCTCTGGACTCAAAAACCATGTTTATGGTTTGTTCTAACCATTAACCTTTTTTTTTTCCTTTTGTCTCATAGTAATGTCCAGGACGGAGAAACTGGTTCAGTGGGCTATGCGACAATCCACTAAATCATTTTCTAGACCAAAAAAGTTCTTGACGAAGTTTCCGATGGGGGAATGAATGACATGGTGCAGGACATACTACCCCCAAAATATGGCACCTTAGCAAACTGAATATTTTAAGGTAAAATTTAATTTGTCAGTTTAATTTGCAGATCCAGCTGGAGACCCTAAGAGGGTTGAGGTAAACTTTTTCCACCCCTACACTCCACAGATGCTATCCTTCACTCTCACCAAAACTGCATGTATATCACCTGAAAAATCTATCCCAATTAGACAGAGGAAATTTTTTTACACAATTCTTAGTTTAGCAGTGATCCCTTATTAAAACCCTTTGCCCATAACTTCAAATTTTTCTTGCTGATTTTTCACCTTTTTCTTTCCTTTTAGATCAACAGGATTCATTCTGTTAGTTGTCAGAATAGATTTTTTATTGTTACGTATAAGGCATAAACATACATAACATTTATCCTCTAGACCAAAATAAACATATACCTTGCATTTATGGTGTCAGTGTCAAGTTCTAACTTAAAAAACATAATGTAGACCTATTCTATAGCTTTAAAAAAAAAAAAGGTAGTAGGTTAGGTCTTTCGATACTCTCAATAATATCAGACATTATTCCCTAAATTAACAACCACATTTGTATTTCTTTTTTAAATCTGATACATGTGGCAACACTTTCTATACACCTGCCCAGATTATTCTAATTATACTCACTTTTTAAAGATAGATTGATTGATTGATTGATTGATTGATTTGAGAGAGAGAGAGAATGCCTCGGCAGGGGGTAGGGCAGAGGGAGAGAGAATCTCAGGCAGACTCCAGGACAAGTGAAGAGCCCAACTCCTCGATCTCAGGACCCTGAGATCAAGACCTAGGCCAAAATCAAGAGTCAGAAACTTAACCAACTGCACCACCCAGGCACCCCTATTCTAGTTACATTTAGTCCAAAACCAAAGTGCCTGTTGGGTAACTCCCAAGTTAAGATCATTTTACACATTAACCTAATGCCACCTTTTCCCATCTTAAAGACGGCATACCTTAATTTTTACTGTAAACACAGAATTCAGTTTTTAAGATAACCAATATGTTGACTATGTTAGTATTAAAGCATCATTTTATTTATGTAAGGATGCCTATTGTCATTCTTTCTTTATTTCCTATTGACTTTGAGTATTACAGTATTCATTCACATAACAGAAAAGTTCTTTGGCTTCTTAATAAAAAATCAAAATATAACCCACGAGTCAGTCAGTCCCTAAGGCTTATGAACTTTCAGAAATTGATGTCAAAATCTAATCCACGTCTCAGACTCCCAGGATAAATTGTGCACTTTACATATAAGATGTATGTATTTCAAATACCACCCAAAAGTCTCCATTAACTGACTTCAACAGTAGGGAAGACTAAGCAGAAAGAACAACACAGCTTTTCTTTCTTTTTTTTTTTTTTTAAAGATTTTTATTTATTTGACAGAGAGAGAGACAGGAGAAAGGGAACACAAGCAGGAGGAGTGGGAGAGGGAGAAGCAGGCTTCCGGCTGAGCAGGGAGCCCGATGCGGGGCTCTATCCCAGGACCCTGGGATCATGACCTGAGCCAAAGGCAGACGCTTAACGAATGAACCACTCAGGCGCCCCCAAGACAGCTTTTCTGACTGTCAGTAAATTTTGTCGAAGTTTTCTCTATCTTTAAATACAGAAATTAATTCAAATCAACTATAATTCTATTTTAAAATTGGCTGCTATGATATAGTGAGTACATATTAGTCACTTACATGGATTTTCAGTAGATTTTTACATAGTTCTTTTAGAAAGACGCATACACACGCATAACTCTCACACAGATTCTCCTGGCATTGCTGCTGTTTTGTAAAGGGGCTTGCTTACAGACAACTCACTATCTGCGAGTAATAGATACTGCTTTCTTGTTTAAACCTATCAATCCTCAAGGTTTCCCCCCCAAAATTAAAATAGCATAAGATGCATTAAAATAATGAATCTTCAGTTCCGTTTGTATCATTTTGATTCATTTAACAATGAAATAAAATTCAGTATCGAAACAAAAGATCACCTAGGTATCCTGTTGGGCAACATGAAAAATACTTTACTTCAAGAACAAACAGTATTCTGCATTCAATTAGGATACCACTAACCTAGGGATCCATGCCAATAAATTAAGATAAGCCAGCAGATCTTCTACTTGCCTGCTAGATCTCTAAACCAATTTGTATTCATTTACAGGGACTGTCAGTAATTATAGCAGCAACCTGCTTCATCTCTACCACTAACTTTGCAAGGACTGAAATCATTCCCAGAGAGTGTGTGTACGCACACATTCTATAGTACATGGCATTTTCACTTGCATTATTCTTCTTAATTCTTTTACTTTTGTTACCTTATGAAAAAAAATTTTATTTATTTATTTGAGAGAGAAAGAATGAGAGAGAGAGAGCACATGAGAAGGGGGAGTGAGAGAGGGAGAAGCAGATTCCCTGCCGAGCAGGGAGCCCGATGCGGGACTCGAGCCCGGGACTCCAGGATCATGACCTGAGCCGAAGGCAGTCGCTTAACTAACTGAGCCACCCAGGCACCCTGTTACCTTATCAAAAATTATACAATGGGGTTACACTAGTGACTCTCAGTCATACGATGCCTCAACCACTACTCAGTACTGACCTTGGACATCAGACCTGTAGAAATCTCACTACAACAGCCCTGATCCACCACCAAAGAACAGAGAGATGGGTGAGGGAAAAAAATACAAATGAGGGGGAAAATATGAATCTTAAAAATTCCTAAGCTCTGTCAACAGTGTCTTAAACATTTGTTGGAAGTTCGTTTCATGTAGTATTGAAGGGGAAAGGAAAACTTTTCCTTTTTCCTCTTCCAGGTTCTTTGGCTGGTCTAATAATTAAATTGACATAAAACAGATGAACAGGAGAATAACAAAATAAATCCATACGTATGGAAGCTCTTAGAAATAAGAGCTTCAAAGAAGTCCCCAGAAACAGGCAGCTTTTATATGTTTTAGACAAAGAAAGAATATACTCGTGAGGAAGTGATAAGACAAAGGGGTTTGGGCTTGCGGTGGGCAATTAGTAAAGATGTAGTAACAAGGTTTGTTTATACAGCCTTCTCAGACTTGAACTCCTTCTCTTTGGCAAAAAGGATGCTTTTTACCCTCCAGGTGCAGGGAGGATACCCTTCACATGGGGAATTTATTTCCTGCTTTCAGAGGGAGAGAAGAGAGTCAGTGTCCTTGCATGGGCTATTTCTTAAGTGACTTTAACTCACAATAATCAATATGCCAAGGCAGTATATTTTGGGGCAACCTGCCCCAAACGCAACAGTAGACTGACTGGTTCATAAAAAATATAGAATTTTCCCTTTAGGTATATTAGAGATATAGATACACATACTAAATAGAGTTTGCCCTTTAGGTTTATCTGTATTACAGATCTACATACACATACTAAAAGCATACAAGTAACACAGGTATATGTATAAACATTGAACACAGCGTAAGTCTAATTAAATCATATTTATGTATAAATGAAAGGTCAGAAGATTTTAATATGATAGCCGTGAGGAGTCAGTCAGTCATGAAAACTGAATAAAAAGAAAGGTTTCAGTAAGCAAATTGCCACTTCTTTTCCAGTAAGGATAGAAAGGCTTTGTGGGGAGTTTAATATCTGAAGATAATTCCACAACAAAAATTAAAGAGCCTGAAAAAGCAAGAAAGATTGTTTCTTTCACATGAAAGACAAGTTGAAAAAGAATACAAGCAGAAAAACAGCAAGAAACAAGAGGAATCCTTATTGTCCAGGATGATAGAGTGATGGGTTTGGGGAAGGGACTGAGAATTTCATATTCACCTGTGGGATATAAAATTCAGTCCCTGTGGTTGGCAGTAAAAAACATCTTAAAAACAAATCACCTGGAAAGGCAGTACTGGCTCAGTAGAATTCAAATATATGCCAAGGTCCAGGCAAAGAACTAGAACGAAAGTTCTACAGTGATATATGCCAGGTGGATTTATGAAAAACAGTCAGGAGGGAAGTGCCAGGTTTTGTCAAAAGCCTGTTTGTCTGTGGAGTGACAGCAATGAGTGAACAGAAACGCATATGTATGTATGTACATACACACACACAGGATGCTTTCTTGCTGGACACATTAGTGATACAGTAGGCATTCCTCGAAGCAGTGAAATGGCAATAAGAGGCAGGTTTTGAAGTGACAAATGAAAAGCTTTATCTTTCAATTTACTTAATGTAAGTTGGTGATTAATTATCCCGCCTCTCCTTGCCTCCTAAAAGAATGAATAAAGATTTACTGAGTGCCTATTATGTAGTGCGTACTACATTAGGTATAAATGAAATCATATAGTCGTCCTAGAAGCAGAAATGATGATAATTTCATTAATGACGTAGAAGTAAAAGAAAAAGAAAAAGCTCTTCAATTCAAACTAATTAAATGGAAAACCATTTTGATTACTGAGAGTTATGGTTTAGAGAGGACATATCATAACCAGAGTTAATTTAAACTTTGTTGCATATATGACTCCTCAGATTTAAATTATTAAATAGATAAGAAAGACTGTAATTCAGTAAGTGATATTTTTCTCAGGGTTTGAAATTTACTAGCTCTCTTAAGTCATCATTCTACTCAGGAAATCTTATAATTTGTACAGTTGAATCTGAATTACACACAAGTAACTAGTTTTACTGTTTACATCTCACAAGGCCTGTGGCATGTGGGGTTCTCATTGGTTCCCTGGCTGATTTAACTTCTAAACAGCTAAGGCTGTACAGAGCTGGGTTTGCTATAGGAGCATTGACCCCAAGTAGGAAATTCTCATTAATTTGGCAAAACAGAGTGTGTGTGTGTGTGTGTGTGTGTGTGTGTGTGTGTGTACACATGTATCTATCTCCAAATCAACAAATCACTACCCCCAATTCACTGATTCACTGTTCTGCTTGTATTCACCCCTCCTCATTCTTGGGTTATATTTTAAACCTAACTGAAACACCTTAACATTTCTTTTAATGGGCTGTAGAAACCTACAGGTTTAACTTTATGACAGCAGATCCACTGCCACAGTTTATGTAAATACAGTAAAGCAAAATATATGTAACGTTGTCTCAGTAAAATTAAGAATGGATAAACCTAGTTTCCTTTATCATGATGTTTCTGTCAGTTTTCTTCTCTCCCGCCCAATAATGCTTTCAACAAATGATTAAAAGTTTACAACTGCAGTACAGGATAATAATTCCCCACCAGTTCTGATTGCAATGGGAAAGTTTAAAACTGTGAAATGAGTAAACTCCTGCTAGTTAGCATGAAAGGAAACAATCAACAGATTAAAAGCACTGATGTAGCTAATTCTACTAAATCACTAGTTTTGTATTCTAACTATGTACTTTTTAGTGATGGAAATTTAACTGTTGCCTAAAGTGTGGGCAACTGGTAGTAAGAAAACACAGGTGACCTAACTTGGAAGAATCATGCCAACCACAGAACTAAGCAGACTATTCATCCCCATGGTACTAACTCTTAAAAAAAAGACACAGAAGCCAATTCATAGATTCCATTTTCAAACCAGGGAGCAATTTGGGGGTGTATATACATATAAATTTATACAGTGTCTTGTGCCAAACTAATAACAGTCCAAGAGATGAAGCTTAAATAAACGACAGCAAGTGGCCCTTTTAATAATATAGACTGCTAATACATGGAAAGGTAATCTGTTCCTCAGGCGAAGAACCATAGAGGATGTTACAAAAAACACAACAATAATCAGGAACATTCTCCAGGGTGCTGAGTCATTAACTGAACTTGAAAGGTCAAGCATTTCTCCTAACAGCATCATATCTACCTGAGGAGAGCATATACCTTCTGCAAGAAAATACAAGTCTGATATTTACGATTTGTGACTTGAATACAAAAGAACCTTACAAATCTAAGACTTCATATATTTTTTTTTTTTGTACCCAGTTCCTTTAACTGTTCCCCTAAGCCCTACTTTTGAGCCCTTTGCTTTGCAGGTGGCTCTTCTTGTAAGGGAACTCAGGTTTGTCCACATATGCAGATTTCTTAGAGTCCTCTGCCCTGTATTTATAGGGCCTCTTACCACAAATAAAATGGGTCCCAGGTTTATAGATTTGAGGTGAACCTGGAGATGTGTCACCCAGATATCCCTTCAAGGAATGATTTGTTGGGGTGCCTGGGTGGCTCAGTCTGTTAAGCGTCTGCCTTCGGCTCAGGTCATTGTCCTGGGGTGCTGGGATCGAGCCCCAAGTTGCACCAGGCTCCCTGCTTGGCGGGAAGTCTGCTTCTCACTATGCCCCTCCTCCCGCTCATGCTCTCTCTCATCTCTCACTCCCGCTCTCTCGCTCGCTCTCTTGAATAAATAAATAAAATCTTTAAAAAAAAAAAAAAAGGAATGATTTTTTTTTTGCCCCAGCTGCTGGTAGCACAGTCAATAGACAGCCTTGAGCAATCAGCCTTTTGAGGGACTGCCTCAGGGGCAGCAAGCTACCAAGCCCAAGGTCACGCCTTTCCTAGGGGGGCCCACAACCAATGAGTGATCAAGGTGGGGGTATAGACAGTTGGCCATTTCAGTCCAATGCAGGACAACTTTTACAGGCCATTTTTTGTTCCAAAACTTATGGTGGTGTCAGCAGTCTGTGTCATTGGTCCTACAACATAACCGGATTTCTCCCTCTGCCTACTCATGCCATATCTAAGTTTTCAAATAAGCTTTACTGAAAACAGTCATTTCAAAAATACAATTTCCAGAAAGAGTTAAAGCACAATATATTTTGGTATCAAGCTTTGGGCGCAAAATATTTAAGCCAACAAAAATATGCTAAAAAACGCAATTAAAAAAAATAAAAAGACAAGCCATGGACTGGAATATTTACAAATCATCTTCCTTTTAACATTTCTTTCAAGGCAAGTGTACTGGTGACAAATTCCCAGTGCGGTATTGTCCTTGTTTTGTCTCAGAAAGTCTTTATGTCTCCTTCATTTTTGAAGGATCATTTTGGGGATACAGAATTCTAGGTTGGTGGTTGGAGGTTTGGTTTTCCCCATAACTATAAATATTTCACTTTATATTCTCCTCGTGCCTACATGGTTTCTGAAGAGAAGCCCAGTGTAATTCCTCTATAGGTGAGCTACTTCGTGTGCTGTTAGCCACTCTTAAGAATAAAAGCACAGCCTTTCCCTCTAGCACTTGATTCCATATTGCCAGTTTAATTTAACCAATACATATTCCAAACACTGAGCTAGGTTCCAAACACTGAGCTAGGTACTTGGAGAGGATCTGAAAAATAAGGATTCCATAACATAAATTGGAACTAGGCTGTTCATGTCTACAGGGAGCTTAGAACTCAGAGGCTTTAAGAACATTCTGTTTTGTCAATGAAACTATGAAGTTTTTGAGGGTAGGGACTTTATCTTTATCGTGGCCAACCACTACTCAATCTTCTTTACATTTGCTTCCTGGGTTACAAAGGAGAATTACAAACTGGACAATCAGGCATTCTATAAATCTCTATCAGTCTTAGTTGCTCTCTGACTGTTGGCCATCAACACTTTATATCTTTCTGGTTCCATAATAAATTTCCCATAGTAACCATATTCTCCAGTTATAATACAGCACGCTCCTCTTTTCTGTCACCCCTCCTCGGAAAATATTACACTTCCCATGTAACTAAAAAGAGACAAACTGCATGCCTCCTTATCTACATGTAAATAAGAAAATCTTTTTTTTTAAGAAAATCTTTAATAGTACAAAAGATCTACTAGATGTTAAGAATTGTTTTAAAAAATGGATTCACAAATGACAAGCTTCCATATGACATTTCAATATTCCAGTTACTCATTTCAGAAATGCATCTCAGGCAGAAAGTTCAGTCAACAATATATCCTATAGTATCTTAAAGGCATGCCTTCATATCATCTGGAAATAAATCTTTTTTGGATAAAATAATCAAAATGTTCTGGGCAACTGTTATCCAAGTTTTTCACTGATTTAATCAAATCCCCTAAACAGAATCTTTGTCCTCTTGGAAATATTTATTCTCTTTTCAAAATATTTTAAGGGTTAAATACAGAATATAAAACTTTAAGATAAGCTTTTCACCATTTTAAATGTTTCACTCACTCAGGTCTTCTTCACCTCACGCAAACTTCACACTAAAGATTCAAAGAGCTAGAGTATTTTCCAAATAGAAACATCTTTTTTCTAGTATTCCTGCAAAAAAATACTTCATTGCATTCTATGTAAGCATCAGCAAGAAAAAATAGTGTGCCAATCTGAAGACAAAAAGAAGCTGAATGATTAATCACTATATATTTCTGTTCTTTAAAATCTGATTTTGGGGCACCTGGGTGGCTCAGTTGGTTAAGCAACTACCTTCGGCTCAGGTCATGATCCTGGAGTCCCGGGATCAAGTCCCACATCGGGCTCCCTGCTCAGCAGGGAGTCTGCTTCTCCCTCTGACCCTCCTTTCTCTCATGCTCTCTGTTTCTCATTCTCTCTCTCAAATAAATAAATAAAATCTTTAAAAATAAATAAATAAAAATAAAATAAAATCTGATTTTGGGGGCACCTGGGTGGCTCAGTCGTTGAGCGTCTGCCTTCAGCTCGGGTCATGATCCCGGGGTCCTGGGATCGAGCCCTGCATCTGGCTCCCTGCTCCGCAGGCAGCCTGCTTCTTCCTCTCCCACTCCCCCTGCTTGTGTTCCCTCTCCCGCTGTGTCTCCCTCTGTCAAATAAATAAAATCTTTAAAAAAATAAAATCTGATTTTGGGGGCGCCTGGGTGGCTCCAGTCGGTTAAGCGTCTGCCTTCAGCTCAGATCATGATCTCAAGATCCTGGGATGGAGTCCCCCACCAGGCTCCCTGTTCAGCAGGGAGTCTGCTTCTCCCTCTCCCTCTGTGCTCTCTCTCTCTCAAATAAATAAAATCTTTAAAAATATAAAATAAAATCTGATTTTGTAGAATTTTTTTCATCATATCCATAAAACAGAAATACACACTGAAAAGGTAAATGTTTTAAGTACTTAATACTTTTTTGTGTGTTTTTGCAAAGAAAAACAGTTTAAATAACTGCCTACTTCCGAGAGCAATTAAATCTGAAGATAAACTGTGCATTTCAGAAAACTCTTAACACTATTCTCAAAAACAGCTCAGTAGTGACCAATTAACCCATCTCAGTAACTTCAGTCAGACATGTTGACCTATCTCTAAGCTGGGACTTTGTCATGTTAACGAAGATGAAGAGTGTATCAGAGAATCCACAACTACACACAACTTCAACAAGAGACCTTATTTATCAACACTGCATCCTGTTACAAGCTCACCTATACATAACTCCCTTTGGGCTTAATCTCATAATAATGACAATGATAACAGATTGAGGGAAGAGGATAAATCAAAAATGACAATAATTACCTAAGCACACAGTTGTGCTCCATACCACCCTGGGCACTTTCTTTTCTTTTTACGGTTTGTTTGTTTGTTTGTTTATTTTAGAAAGAGAGACAGCGAGAGAGCATGGGGGGAGCAGAGGGAGAGGGAGAGAGAGAATTTCAATCAGACTCCCCGCTGAGCACAAAGCCAGATGCGGGGCTCAATCTCACGCCCTGAGATCATGAACTGAGCCAAAATCAAGAGTTGGAGACTTCACCGACTGAGCCACCCAGGCTCCACCATACTGGACACTTTCTGTAGGCTATCTCCTTAAATCCTAACAATTCAATAGTGTCAGTAACACTATACCCATTTTACAACCATGAAGTTTGAGGCTCAAGAGGATACATGCCCAGAATTTTACAAATGTTAGATGGTGAAGGCTGTGAATAGGCTTTCTCCTACAGCCTACACCCACCATCTAAAAAGAAAAGCAATTGGTAAAAACCCTCTACAATTATGTTTCTATAGACTGGTCAATTACTTTTTTTGGGAAACCGAAGAAATGACTTGTAAGTGGAACTAAATACGCCACTTGTTTACTAAGTAAGAAACAAAAATACAAAAGAATATGCCTTGCAATTGTACTAAGAGAACACAGAAGTAGTTGCTAGATGACTCAGCCAAACAATAAATTAGAGGCGAAAGTAGAGGCAGGAGAATTAAAACTGTTGAGCTGGCCCTGGAGATTAAAAGACAGGTCCCTGATCCCTGGGCAGGACCTTGAACACCGCCCCCTCAGTCACTCCACAAAGAACTGAATAAGTCCATTGTGTGAGAAAAATACATTTTCTTCTGGACTAAGAAAAAGAGATAGCAGCGGCAACGTCTGACCAAAGATGACCAAATCATCTAGCTACAGAGTCAGGACCACCACGCTAGAATCCATAACACCTGATGACAGACTGCAGGAAGACAGGAATCTTACTACCATTTTACCGATTTGCTACTATCTTTCTCTCCCAAGATATAAGTAAATTACTCTCAAAACATAGTTACTAGAAAGAAATACAGTAATCATAGTATTTGATAAATAGTATTTGCTAAATAGTATTCTAACACCTTTGAAAAGCCTCAGGGTACAATTTGGGAGACCCAGAATAAAAGGTTACGTGTAAAAACCTAAACCCAAAAAGAGGTAAGACAGGACACGTGCTGGCTGAGCTGAAGACAAATAAGAGAAATAAAGGAAGTTAAGGAGACAAATGAAACAAACAAACAAAAACTGATGGAGTGAGAACAAACACCCATTCAGCTTGACTCAGGCCACATACACTAAGGCATCCAGATGAATGGCTGAAACTCCAGGGAAGAGAAAAATCAGAACTAGATGTTTTTCCCACAGCAAGAAAGTAAAATGCTGAATATAAAAGTATTGAAAAGATATAACAGGCTTTTTTTTTAAAGATTTTTATTTATTTATTTGTCAGAGAGAGCACAAGTAGGAGAGCGGCAGTCGGAGGGAGAGGGAGAAGCAGACTCCCTGCTGAACAGGGAGCCCGACGTGGGACTCGATTCCAGGACCCTGGGATCATGACCTGAGCCGAAGGGAGACGCTTAACCGACTGAGCCACCCAGGCATCCCGACATAACAGCTTTTCAATAGAAAATACATTTTTTGTAATCCACAGATTAATAATTCCTCCAAATACATCCTCATAAGTAAAGAAATTTTTAGTTCTAAAAACGCCAATACTTGCCGAGACATCTAATTGGTCTGGCTCGCTTTCCTCCGCCACTTCTTCCTCCTCTCACTTTCCCCTCTTCTGTGCTCGCAGTTCTCTCCGAAACAATACATAAGACGGCATGGTCTTCCTACCGTTCCACTGGCTACGCTACAGTTACATTCAAAAATTCCATACTTACAGATTCTCTGCATGTAACTGTTAATTCCCATTTAACTCACTGACAGTTCACAGTATTAACACCTCCACCTTACATTTTTCTTAATAAGACACTTTACATATCCATGATCTCAATTTATTCTCACAACATGTAATCTGAAAGGTAAGCAGAGTCAATAGGCCCATCATTCCCATTTTAAAAACAGGCAAACTGACACAGAGAAGTCAGGTAACCAGGACTGGGCATGAAGGTGGGGACCTGGGGCTCTCCCACCACTTCACACTAACAGCATTTCACGGATAACTGTAGTATTTCTCAGAATACATGCAAATGTCAAAATTTCCTAAGAAACAGCAGGTGGCTTTAAATGCCTAAATTTTTCTACAAATGGACTCACCTCAAAAATGAAAATATGCTCCAGTTCTTATGCTTCCACTTCAGTCCAATGAGGGTTGTATTAAAGATGACCTGTGCATAAAAATAAGTGAAAAAAATAAAATTTCATTTTGAAGCACAGTCTGAAAAAGCAGTAGCTGCTTTTGCTTAATACATATATTTGTTCTTTCACTTAAATTTTTTGTCTCTTTTCATGTAGATTAAAAATTATATGAATGGAAAAGATAAAGAGGAAAAAAGTCACAAAGGATCAAATATTGTGATGAGCACACTAACATGCCATCTGATTTAATCCTTGTAGTAACTCTGAGAAGTACTTAACTTCTAAACAAACTAAAATTCTAAGACTTATACTAGGATCTGAACATACCAATGCCTCAGAGGTACTTTATTTTTCATCTTTTTACATTTATCTAGCATTTCACAAACTATATATAGAATAGCCATATTCAATTTTTTTCTATATGTAGTTAGACTTGTATATTTAGCTCAAGGTCTATAAACACACATAGTAACCTAGGTATTTATTTATTTTTTTAAAGATTTTATTTATTTATTTGACAGAGAGAGACACAGTGAGAGAGGGAACACAAGCAGGGAGAGTGGGAGAGGGAGAAACAGGTTTCCTGTGGAGCAGGGAGCCCGATGCGGGGCTCAATCCCAGGACCCCGGGATCATGACCTGAGCCGAAGGCAGATGCTTAACAACTGAGCCACCCAGGTGTCGCAGTAACCTAGGTACTTAAAATGCAAACCCACACTAGGAGCGCATGTTAGTACATGACATATCTGTGTAACTTACAATATTATAATAAATATTGTGAATAGGTACATATCCATTAGATAGTTAAAGATTCCATGTGTGAAAATTTTTTAAAAGTGAAATAACAAGACAAAGAGTTTGTGCTTTAAATAAGAAATGATCACTGAAAACAATTAATTAAAAAAACTAAAAATGATCACTAATACCACATAATGCTTAAGAACTAATAATTGCAGTATGGACTTCTTTGTCACGTGGCTCTAACAGCAATGAAAAGGGACTGTGGAGTACAGGAGTGCAAATTTGAATCCTAACTCTATAACAGCATGAAAATACTGAAGATCAGCACTTCATTCTTCTGTTCAGATGCTCATATAATATAGTCTCACTTGCTTAAAGGCCACACATCAATGACAACCTCAGCAATATCACAGAGTAAATTAAAAAATTACATGGCTAGTTAAATAGATGCCACATAGTCTATGTGCTAAACTTCTCCATTTTATTCAGATGCCCTCAAGCTCAGTTTAGATCACATTTTAGAAAAAGTTCAAATGAAGTTGGTAATCAAATCAACCCAACTCAAACTTTTTAATATAAACTGTACAATTAGCTAAACAAATAGTAGATGAAGGAGAGTTTTTCTTTAGAGACATATTCCAGGTAATAAATCAATATAAAGTAGAAATTAAAATATCATATTCTGCAACTCCTAATGAATTAAAGTATCTAGGCATAAGAGCTACTAGTATCCAAAAAAGAAAACCACCACATATTATGTCTCCTGAGGAAAGAAGAAATACCATTCATATATTAGGGAAGTGAAAAGAATAGGCGGAACAAAGGGAGAGAAAGAAAGAAGAGAAGAGAGAGGTGGAGGTGGGAGACAGGAAGAAGGAAGGAAGAAACAAAGAGAGGGAGGGAGGGAGTAACGAAGGGAGGAAGGAAGGGAATCTGAATTTGATTAAATCTCTAGATCCTTCTACCACTTTATAAACACGCAGGAGAGAAAGACATGTTAAACTGTATCACAGAGATATTAGTAATATCTAGCAAAATAAATATTAACCATAAAGGACATGATTTGGACCTTAATCAAACAAACTATAAAAAGAAGACTTACAAATCAAATATTAACTAAATATTTAATACTCAGAATTAACTTTTAGTTTCAGGTGTGATAATTAAATGGTTACAACATTTTATTTTTATTTTTTTTAAAGATTTATTTGACAGAGAGAAAGTGTACAAGTGCCCCGGTTGCAACATTTTAAAAGTGTTTTTATCTTTTAGAATAACATACTGAGGGGCACCTGGGTGGCTCAGTCAGTAAAGTGTCTGCCTTCAGCTCAGGTCATGATCCCAGGGTCCTGGGATGGAGCCCCGCATCGGGCTCCCTGCTCAGTGGAGAGCCTGCTTCTCCCTCTCCCTCTGCCCCTCCTCCCTGGGCTCCTGCTCTCAATCTCTCTTTCCTCTCTCTCGTTCACTGTCTCTCAAATTAATATATCTTTAAAAAAGAATAACATACTGAAGTAATTACATATACAATGGTGTATCTGAGATGAGATCTGCTTTGTTTCACACAGGAGGGAAGAAGTGGGCAGATGGATGAACCTAGATTAGCCCAGAGTTAATAACTGCTAAAGCTTGATGGTGCTACGCAGGGGTTCATTCTGCTATTCTGTCTACCTTGTATATTTGAAGGTTTCCAAAATACAAAAAATATGAGGTATACAACATATCAAAATAAATGGTACTTCAAGTATTGTAACAGAAGTACTTTTAAGAATTTAAAACTTAACTACATATTCCTATGAGATGTTTTAACAAAATAATACTAACTAATGTCTGAGCTAGTAGATATTTGTCTCAATTGTTTAGCTAAAATGTTATGTTCTGTATGTAATGGTCGATCTCTTTATTAAGTACAGCTAGTACATTGAAAACAGCAATTTATCAGAAAATGGAATAGTGACTCTGAAAAATATAAGCAAACTGCCAGACTTTAGATGTTTTACTTCAAAGGTTTTTGTTCACTTCATTTGGCACTAGGAAGACTCATGTTGAGCTACAGGGGTGCGAAGAGTTTGGCTCAAATTCTTCAAGTATGGACAATACATGTGTAATTTAGGGGCACCTGGGTGGCTCAGTCGTTAAGCATCTGCCTTCGGCTCAGGTCAATCCCAGAGTCCTGGGATCAAGCCCCACATTGGGCTCCCTGCTCCGCGGGAAGCCTGCTTCTCCCTCTCCCACTCCCCCTGCTTGTGTTCTCTCTCTCTCGCTATGTCTCTATCAAATAAATAAATAAAATATTAAAAAAAAATACATGTGTAATTTAAATTACTATATGATGAATCCTGTTAAGTGAGAAACAATTGTATTCAACACAAAAAGGTGAAAAGAACAAGGCTTTGCAATTCAATTTTTGATCCATCATTTATTAGTTTTACATCATCTCAAGCAAGTTCTATCTCCTTCATCCGTAAAATGAGAAAAATAATTTCTTCCATATAATGTGATATGTGGATTTGATATTATACAAGATTCAATATATTTTAATCTTTTATATGAACTACAGAAGTGTGGGTATACACACACATTTCCTACCACTGTTCTGTTAGTGTTTCACAGTAGCTAATATTCTCATTGTCAACAACCAATCATTATTCTGCTAGTTATTAGTATTGTTAATATTGTTAGGCTACCTAATATTAAACTCACTTCTTCCCCAAATGCCAACAAAATCCCCATTGGTATAAATAATAATTTGGAAAACATATCCACTCTGATGAACTAAGAAACCCCTTTATACACTGAAGCTATGAGTGTCCTTTATGTAATCAGTAGGACAAGAATTTGCCTATAACTTTTATTTACCTAAGTTGTAAAGATTTTGGATAATATTGTTACAAATGTTTAAAGATAGGCTGTTTTCAGTCACATAGCCAAATTTAAGTTACATCTGGACTATCTTTGGTGTTTGAAGGATAAATCTACCCTAAAAAATATCAAAGTAGGGGCGCCTGGGTGGCTTAGTCAGTTAAGCATCTGCCTTCGGCTCAGGTCATGATCCCAGGGTCCTGGGATGGAGCCCCACATGGGGCTCCTCACTCAGAGGGAAGCCTGCTTCTCCCTCTGCCTTCCACTCCCCCTGCTTGTGCGCTCTCTCTCTCTCTCTCTCAAATAAATAAAATCTTTAAAAAAAAAAAAAAGACAGTCAGGGCACCTGGGTGGCTCAGTCGTTAAGCGTCTGCCTTCGAGACTCAGGCCGTGATCCCAGAGTTCTGGGATCGAGCCCTGCATCGGGCTCCCTGCTCCACGGGAAGCCTGTTTCTCCCTCTCCCACTCCCCCTGCTTGTGTTCCCTCTCTCGCTGTGTCTCTATCAAGTAAATAAAATCTTAAAAAAAAAAAAATCAAAGTAATTCACTGGACTAATGCTTCTATAAGAAAATTCTTACCCTTGAAGATAAAGTATCAATAAGAATGGGCTTCCTTCCCTCACCTGATGCCCTAGGGCATATTGCATGTACCTTAAAGCTTTATTTTGTTATAACTTATCATGTTTTATCAGTCATTGCTTCACATACTGGTCCCATAGTTGGAACATGAGCTCCAAAAAGATAGAGGAAGACTTACTTTCTTTTTGTATCATCAGCATTTGCATAGGGAGTGCCTGGCAGCAGCAGGTGCTTAATACGTGTTTGCTGAATTCACATAAGAGTATATATACCTTCCTTCTCTAAGGACTTCTGGATCAAATCATTAAGTACCCCCTTGTTAAACACTCCATGATGGGACTGAGCCTACCACACTTGGGACCAGAACCTGAAGAGACTTCCATTGCGGTCTTATCCTTACCCCTTACTCCGCAGAGGACACATCTACTTCAGATCATTCAAGTTCAGCACAGACTATATATCCATGGGTTCCTCTTTCAAGCCTAGCCTTCAACTTGCAATACCAGCTAACACTTACTGACAGCACTCTTTGTGTAACATACTACACTAAACACAGCATATACTTTAGTTCATGTGTTCTTTACGATAACCTGGGAGTAAGTATTAGTATTACTCCCATCTTACAGGTTAAGACTAAGGCTTAAAGAGGTTATGAAACATGTCCAAAGTCCCAAGTCATAGAGCAGAGGCAGGATTTGAGCCAGGTCTGTCTGAATGTGGTCCACATTCTCAATCACTGACTCCCCTGAACGGAAGACTCCTAGTAAACAAAACTTTTCAAAAAAGACTCTGAAAGTCCCTTGAGATGATTTAAAATGTTTTTAAATAAGCTTTTAAAAGTGACATTAGTTCCCTTTGGGGAGTCCTTCATTTTTTCCTCTTGTATTTTCTGACACACAGGGACCCTAACCAACAGAAGCTAACTCTAAGATGGCAGCAGAGTTGAGGATAGAAATCATGCTTAAAGACAAAAAATCTGAGCAGTCTAGAAATCTTGTGAACAGGACTAGAAAAATAATAAAAAGGAGAGATGCAGAATATAATTGTATAAAGGACTAGATCGCTCTTAATGACTAACATCTGTATAGAACTTAAAAGCTACAAAGCACCTACAAATACACATACTAATTCACTAAACAGGGATTTCCTAAGGTGCAAAGCTGCACCAGAACATAGGTGTCATATAGATTTGACACTGAAACTTTCATTAGAGCCAGGAGAAATAGTAGAGGCTAATGAGTAAGACAGTTTTTCCCAAGTTTAAATCTCAGCTTTGACAATTACTGCATGGCTTTAGGAAAGGTACTTATCAAAAAAAAGGAGGGGGGCGTCTGGGTGGCTCAGTCGGTAGGCGTCTGCCTTCAGCTCAGGTCATGATCTCAGGGTCCTGGGATCGAGCCCCGCATCAGGCCCCCCGCTCCACAGGAAGCCTGCTTCTCCCCCTCCCTCTCCCCCTGTTTGTGTTCCGTCTCTCGCTGTGTCTCTCTCTGTCAAATAAATAAATAAAACCTTAAAAAAAAAAAAAGGAAAGGTACTTATCAACCACACTGAGCCTCAGTTTCCAGGTATGTAAAACAGAAATAATACCTCCTGTGTAGCAAAATTATGAGAAAAACCATTAATGCATCCAGCTGCCCAAAGCCATTAACCTAAGCACATCTGTTCAAAGCAGCAGCAAAGAAACTAAAAACAATTAGCTGTGCTCAGG
This sequence comes from Callorhinus ursinus, assembly GCF_003265705.2. Taxonomy (NCBI): domain Eukaryota; kingdom Metazoa; phylum Chordata; class Mammalia; order Carnivora; family Otariidae; genus Callorhinus; species Callorhinus ursinus. The sequence continues at coordinate 17,748,549 of NW_027397089.1, read as the reverse complement.
CTTAGATTCCCAGGCAGAAATGGACGGCCTACATAGGGGTCCCCACCCAGAAATGGAGATCTGAAAAAAAACTGTTCTTCACCAGGGCAGGCTTCAAAGGCAAGCAACAAGAGTGGTTAGCGCACACTCTTTTTTTTTTTTTTTAACTACGCCCTATGCCTAACATGAGAACTGTAATAACTTGCAAATCCATTCAGCCACTAAGCAGTTAAGCTGGACTCAAACCCAGGTAGATAACACAATGTGATAAATGCTGGAACACCAGCATAGGAACATCAAGGCCCCAAATTTAAGTAAACTGGTTAGTAATAGATGAAGTTAATAAATATGTTTTATGGGCGCCTGGGTAGCTCAGTCAGTTAAGCATCTGTCTCTTGATTTTGGCTCAGGTCTTGATCTCAGGGTTGGGAGATCGAGCCCCACAACGGACTCTGCCCTCTCCCACTGCTCCGCCCCCATAGGCTCGTGATCTCTCTAAAATAAATTAAAATCTTTAAAATAAATAAATAAATAAATAAATATGCTTTAAAGTCTTAGAAATCCTTAGAAATACACAAACAGAAGGTAAACAAAGACATGGGCTCCATCTTTAAAACCTTCATGGACCATACAGATAATAGTTCAGGTTCACTACCTCTTAGCAGAAACATCAACAGCTGTTACATTTGGTTTTACTCATACAAAGAAGTTTAAAAACAAACGGTGAGTGATTAGGGCAATGCATTGCCCAAATGAAACCAGTTAGCATTATTAAACTGAATTACAATCATGACAAAAAAATGTGATCACATCATAGAATATCATGAAGCCACTGTGGCAGTGAATGGCTAAAAGGTTTGGCCATTTTCTTTAACACATAGGTTTTACATGGGGTTGCTCTTCCAACTTAGACTTTTATTAGAGAAGAAGAAACATCACACAACCAGGCCAACAAAGGTCTTTTTGAAGTGCGCCTGCCCACACCAGTTAGTTAACCAGATGTTTCATTCAGTGACACATCTAACAGATAAGTTATTCTTTCCTGAAGCAACAGTCTCAGGAAGACTTTCTGGAATTAAACTGCCCTCAGTTGTACCCTGTGAAGAAATTAGTCCTATAATACATGCTATCCTACTAGTCAATCCTCATTATCTGCAAAGTGTAATTTAACATTTACAACATCAGCCCCATAGTCTTGTCTGCCTAATAAAACATTTCTCCTTGATTTCCTAATTTATTCAAAATTGAACTTGATCTTCCCCACAAAACAAGTTTACTCTCCAAATTTACTCATTTATTATTTTAATGCAACTTCCTTTCTCATTACTCAGCTTGAAACTCTGGTTGTTCCTGACTTCTCCATCTTTTCCACTCTGGATCTCCTCACTGCCAGATTTAACAAAATAAGCTTAACTGGTCTTCCTATTCCAACTAACTTCTCCTTCTAATCCTTTTTCTAAGACTGTGAAAATTTACTCTTAAAAAGCAATGCTTTTACTTTGCTTTCCTCTGTCCCAGAACCAATGATGGCCAACATACAAGATCACATAATAGAAGCAACATTCTCTTTAATAATCAAGAAGCCTGGGTTCCAGCCCCAATTTCTCCACTAACTTATTTGAATGATTCAGTTAGATTTCCTTACCTGGAAAACATGAGTCCTAGGCTACAAGAGCTTTGCAGTCCCTTATTTGAGAGCAACAAATCTCTTGTCCTGGAATTTGTGGTCCAACATAACTGAGCTAATCAAACTCATCTACAACTATACCCCAGCAAGTATTCTCCTACCCTTAGCTACTGTCTATATGCTCCTGAATATGTCAGTCATCCTTGTGCTGTACTAATTCCTTCTTCTAAAATGACCTCACCCTTCTCTTACCAAAAACATTCTCAAACAGAAGGGTTACAAGGAATTACGTTCTTCTTTGTCCTTTTCTGACGTTTGCAAAATTTTTTACACTCTGTATTATATATGTACTAAATGTTCAGGGGAAAACAAATTCTTAAACCAGAGCTATAAGGCAAAATTATCTCAACACACAAAGCCTAATCTGGTAATCATCAATAATACGTCCTTTTTCTTCCTAGAGATTTTATTCGTGGTACACATTTGGCCCTGTTAACTCTAAAATTTAACCTGTGGCCCCCATGAAAGGACTCAATAGTTAATGAACTGATTTTATTTTGGTTCTCTTAAGTGCAGTCTAATTTATCAAAATTCAGCTCAGCTGAAGTGGATACCATATATAGCTAATGTAGTTAAAGTACCTAATCTTCGTACATTAACAAATTCACTCCCTGTTTCCTAGAAACAACCAGTTTTTAAACATCAAACCACATTATTTTATGAGCAGCAAGTTACTTCCAATAACATTGATTCAGTACTTTTGTAAGTTAAATTATTTTTTGTGAGCTGATCTGAGAACCCCCAATTACCATCTTCAACACCAACTGATAAGAAAGTACCAGCTGATAAAATAATAACTGGGGAGGAAGGCCAAACACGTTCTCCATTCTGCCAGTGATCATTCAGCTTGAAGAAAGGAGAAATCAATGACCCAGAGATAACACACGGACCTGATTTTGACACACAACAGAACAAATACTCATTTACGAAAAAAATCAGTGCCCCATAACATCCTAAAAAGAGCAAAAATGTGCTATCAGAAAGCCTGTGCCAAAGCCCACCATTTAATAACTTAGAGCCCAGGAAACTCTCATAAACTCACATCCTCAGATTTCTCATCAGCAAAATGGGGATCAACCATAATGCCAGCCTTGTCTACCACAGAAGACCCCTGAGCTTCAAATAACGTAATTATGTACAAGTGTTCTGAAAACTGCAAAAATCCTTCACAGTACAAATTAAGATATTATGTAAGCAATATTCATAAGTCAAATACTCACCAATTTTAAGTATTTATCACCAAATAAATCTACCTACTAGGAAAACGAAAATGACTAGAGAAGAATCATCCTTAATGATACCAATTTTCTAAGTCTGGGTTTTTATACATCTTGCTTGTTCAAGTAGGACACACAAAACTCTACACAAACAATTTCAGGCAGTTAAGTGTCTGAACATCTTTTCTTAAAGATCTCTAGGCAGAAAAATTCCACAGCTCTCTTGGTATTTTTCCCTCTGGAACTGAACAACTCAACGTATAAAAAAGTTCTGATTTCCTTCACCTGATATAAAGAAAATAAAATACACCAAGCTGGTGTAAAACAGTAGTTGGCTATAAAAAATTCTATTCTACAAAAAGTTTTATGGCAGACAGAGACAAAATAGCCAAGGTATAATGGACCTAAGCTTTTTCTCTTTCATCAAATCCCTCCTCACAGAGGTGGAAACACACACTGCCTAAACAAAAGAAAAAAAAACGCAGATCAGGTTTCTTAATTTTCATAATGGAATACTAACCTTGACACCTGCCAACCTAGCATATAAAACAAGGTCTTCTTTTCAAACCATACCACAGGGCATCAGGCAAAAGCAAATATTAAGACAATTGATGCTAGAAAGAATTTAAGGCCCACTTAACCAAATTTCACAAGATCCATGCCTGTGTTCTTTTGGAAGAGCTGAATGTAACGTACCTGAACTATAGTACTTTCACTGTTAGCAGAATGTTTTTATTACTTGACTATTTAAGGTTATGCCTTAGGCTCTTACTAAGGGACAACATAAGAAATAAGGACTTAAAAGAATGTTTTTTTTTTTAAAGATTTTATTTGAGAGAGAGAGAGAGGTTGAGAGAACAAGTGGGAAGAGGGGCAGAGGGAGAAGAAGACTCCCCGCTGAGCAGGGAGCCCCAACGTGGGGCTGGAGCCCAGGACCCTGGGATCATGACCTGAGCCGAAGTCAGATGCTTAACCAACTGAGCCACTCAGGAGCCCAAAAGAATGTTTTTATTCTGGCTTCCAAACTGTCCAATATTTTATTTCATACATCTTTTAATATAGTATCTTCCTATAGCAAGCACTCTCTGTGGCACTTCACTGACAATTTATGTTACAATTTACTGAAATTCTTATTTGCTTGTCTATCACTGGATAGACAAGTCTATGTCTTTGTCTATCACTAGATAGACAAGTCTAAATTTAATGTCTCCCTGGACATTAAATTTAAGGGCAGAAACTATATTTTATTCAACATTATTTCTCAAATACTGAGGGCAGTGCCTAGCACATAAGGGAGATTAATGATCATTTATGTAATGAATAAATCATATACTTTATTTTTACTTTCCTAGGACATGTTCAGTCCGAAATAGGAAATAAATCTTCTTTAAAAAAAGAAGTCACATCTTCCACTTATTTATCTTCTCCACTCTTCCTGGAACTTTCCTTGCTTATTAGCCAGGAATTAATAAATATTTGATGATGATGAAGACAATGACAAGAACAATTATGCTAGTAGTAGTGGTGGAAAAACAAATTATCCTCATCAAAACAACATAGAGCAAGCATTTTGTTCATTAAAATCAAATACAAAAATAGTAAGCAATCGTCCTTATATATTACAATTATACATCGTTATTTTCCTATTTTCTAGATTTCCCAACATTGGTTAGGAGATTTTGCTTATGATCTCCTACACCAGTAAGCCTAAAAAGAATCAGTTCCTCCAGGGGCGCGCCTGGGTGGCTCAGTCGTTAACCGTCTGCCTTTGGCTCAGGTCATGATCCCAGGGTCCTGGGATTGAGTCCTGCATCAGGCTCCCTGCTCGGCGGGAAGCCTGCTTCTCCCTCTCCCACTCCCCCTGCTTGTGTTCCCTCTCTCCCTGTCTCTCTCTGTCCCATAAATAAATAAAATCTTAAAAAAAAAAAAAAAAAGAATTAGTTCCTCCAGAATCTAGACTGGCTATAGTAATTCATCTAAGAAAATTTAATCACCTGCCATAGAATTATTTACATTTCAAAAACCTCAAGCTTCCTGCCTTTTGCCCCTATGTCCATGATTTCAGATGATCACTTTCCCTGGTTTTCTCCTGCTGAGGATGACTACCTGGAGAACTGGACTCTATCTTTCTGAACCTGCCGAGTGCTTGGATGAAGATAAGGAGAAAGCAGGGAGCCAAGAGTGACAGTGATCTTCTATCCTGTAGAGGACACACCTGCCATTCTGGTGCTCAGTGTGCATTTGCCATGGTCCTGCCCTAATTCCAGCTCTGGTTTTAGGTTATACCTGGCAGAAACAATATTCTTAATTAGCAAGTCTAGCTTTACACATTATCCTATGGCAAACACACATTCACAAGAGGAAGAAAAAGAAAAAAAAAAACTCTTAGTTATATATAAAACTAATATTTATCACAATCAGGGATGATTTGATCCCTAAGCAGTACAGGCACTCAATGAAGATAAAACATTGAGAAGAAATTCCTTTAAGTGCATCTATCAAGATAAGCTCTCTTCCTCAATAAAATCATTTGGTTTGTAGGCTGGATAGGTTTCACTTCTCCAGAGTAATAGTATTTGGAAAGTATACATCCTATGGCCTAAAATGGCCCATGCCAGAGTCCAGAGATAAAGCAGATGAAGAGGTGTGTATTCAACACCTAGAAACACTCACTCCAGCACACAGATTCAAGGAGCCTGAAGCAGTGAATACTTGCTTAACACCACTGAATGTCAAAATAGTCCAGCAAGAATGAAAACAGTGGATGCCTTTCATCACCTTGTTGAGTCCCTGAAAGCACATCTTTATTCACATGACATTAAAAAGAAACATATTTCTGGAATTGATGTGTATAAAAGTGTTAACTATTCATACAAGCAACTTTTAAAAGCATGTTTTGGAAACATATCTACCTATTTAGATATTAGACTTAACTCAAAAAGGAATATCTTAGATAAAAAGAACCCTTCTTTCCTCAGCATTTTGATGCTGAGAAAGGATTCCCTTTCTGAACGCTTCGGCTCAAGAGTATACTCAGAGAATAAAACTCTTATTACATTAGGCCGTAGATGTCGATAATAAGATAATTAGATCCTGAACTCTGCCCTTTTTCTTGTCATGAGAATGTCCTTAGCACGACATTCAAGATTTTGCATTATCAATTTGAGCATTCTAGCCTCTACTCCAGTAATCCCATTACTTATTCATTCATTCAACAAAAATATATGGAGCTCTAGTAATAAACAAGACCAAAATGATCCCAATCCCTAAAAGTTCACATTAAAGTGCCCTCCAGACAAACCAGTCAATTCAGTGTATCTCCCAAACACTCATTCAGCAAGTATTTACTGGATAGGTTAAATGCTGGGCAGTTTTTAGACAGTTTTAAAGAGATAGAGCAGTAAACAATGGGACAAGATTTCTTTCCTTTACAAAGTTCACAACTTTGTGAATGAAGAAATGTACCTGTCTTTTTGTACTTTTCTGCTATGTTCATGTCAATTTCCCCTTCTCTTTACCTCTGGACACCTTCCCTTCTCCTTAGCACCAACCAGTCCTACCAAATTCCATTTATACCATAGTTCAGATACCATGTTAACTGGATTGCTGGTGAAGAAACGGGAGACTCAAGCAAGACTTAAATCTGTGTGTGGGTATAGGAAGGTTGGGAGGGGTGGTCAGCTAAATCTAGGAAATTAAAGAGAATTAAGGGATTCTGGGCAGGTTCTTAAGGCTGAGACAAAGAGTCAATATAGGAAATCTGTGACTAGGCCTGGGGTAATTACCATACAAGCAAGACAGAAACCCAATTACCAGACTGAGGCACAAAGTTAACACAGAATCAAGAGCAACAGTATTTGCTATCAAGTAAGAAGCTAATGAATCAGGGTTCTTAAAATTTCCAAAGGACAGAACTGGCCCTTCAGGACTAGGCTGATCCTTTAAGCAGAAATCAAATACTCTCAGCAATGAAATCAAAAGGAATGTGTCTTTGCAAACCACATATATGATAAGAGGTCAATGTCCAAAATATATAAGGAATACATACAACTTAACAACAAAAAATAACCAGATTTTTTAAATGAGCAAAGGACCTGAATAAACATTTTGCCCAATAAGACACACAAACGGCAAACAAAAACATAAAAGGATGCTTAACATCACTAATCATCAGGGAAATGTAAATCAAAACCACAATGTGATATCACCTCATACCTGTTAGGATAGCTATCATCAACAAGAGATAACAAGTGTTGGCAAGCGGATAGAGAAAAGAGAGCCCTTATTCACTGTTGGTGGGAATGTAAATTTCTGAAAAAGAAACAAAGACCTGGTACAGCCATTACGGAAAACAGTATAGAGGTTCCTCAAAAATTTTAAAATGGAACTACCATGTGATCTAGCAATCTCATTCCAGAAGCAATCTCTTCTGGGTATACATACAAAGGAAATAAAATCAGTATCTCAAAGAGATACACTCCCATTTTCATTGTACCATTATTTGCAACAGCCGACATGGGGAAACAACCTAAGTGTCCATCAAGGGATGAGTAGATAAAGAAAATGTGCTACATATATACACACTGGAGTATTATTCAGCCAATGGAAAGAAGGAAATCTTGCCATTTACGACAACATGAATGAACTTGGAGGACATTATGCTAAGTGAAAAAAGCCAGGCAAAACAAGGCAAATATTATATGATCTCACTTATATGTGAAATCTAAAAAAAGGTAAACTCATAGAACCAGCAAGTAGAATGGTGTTTGCCAGGGGCTTGGGGAATGAGGGTAAAGGGGAGATATTGGTCAAAGGATATAAACTTCCAGTTAGAAGACAAATAAGTTCTGGGGATCCAATGTATAGCATGGAGACTAGACTCAGTAATACTGTTTTCTATACTTGAAATTTGCTAAGAGAGTAATCTGAAGTGTTCTCGCCACACCAGAACAAAAACAAAAAACAAAAAAAAGTTAACTATGTGAGGTGATGGGTGTGTTAATTGATTATGGTAATGATTTCACAATGTATATCACACCATCACACTGTACACTTTAAATACATACAATTTTTATTTATCAATTATACCTCAAAACTCAGAGGGGAAAGAAATTTAGGGGTCCAGAGTCAGGATTATTATTACACTGAGGCCTCAGATTCTCCAAGGAAAACAATTAAAAAGTCTCCAATTAGAAATTCCAGATTACCAATTGGCATGATGTGCCTTCCCTTTCCTGGTAAATTTAGTCAGTAAATAGAGAAGATGGGTCAGAGAAATTATACTCCAGTGGTGAAGATGTTAATAGTGATGCTGGTTGTGATAAAAGTAATAGTAGAAAAGTTAAATTGTAATAATAATAATAATGTCTCTTTATATTTATTGATCACCTAAAATCTTAAAAAAGACCTTTGAATCTACTATCTCATTTCATTTTATAAAATCCTATGAGGAAAGCAAAGCAATGATTATTTTTCTAATGACATCAACAATATTAGCTGCATCATTTCAGTGACGTTATGGTAGAAAAAGCATTTGTAGGATAAGCATCATTCACTTATAGCATGTCTAACAGAAATGTGCTTCAGGCTGTAACTGGATCCTTAAGAAATCAGGACATTTCCTAGGGCTGCAAATCCAGTGGTGAACAAGAGACTCCCAAGTGTAGGCTAACACAAGTGTTTTTCCCCAAACCTACCAAATTATTTAGGTTTGTTTAGAAACATTTAAGTGTCTCAGAAACATCAATAAAGTTCTTGGGCTTTCTCTGTTACTGTCAGAGATTTTTTTAATTAAAGAAAATGTAATTTAAGAATGCTATTAGTAATGCATCATAATCTCAGAAAGCAAAGCTAGAGTTAAAATGGAAGATTTATATAGATGAATCTCTGTGAAATGACCAGGTCTTTGTTTCTTTTTCAGAATTCTCTCTTGATTTCTTCATATACCTACAACTCCATTTGAAACTTTAAAACAAATCGTTAACAGATATACATCCTACTACCATTATTCAAATGAGGCATACTTAACATTACACTACAATTCAGGCACAAAAGCATAAGTATCATCTGATTCAGCAGATATATATCCACTTGTGGGAGACCCTGGATGTTCATTTCTGTCTTGCATATGTCAGAGAGTGACAAAAAGATAAAAGGTTCTAAAACTAATGTAAACCTTGCTACAAGTATTTCTAGTGATCAAAATAACTATATACAGCACAGGAATTACACTAGTTCTATAATTCACATCTTCACACTTCCTCTCCCACGCTCACTCCAGAAGCTCTTTTAATACTTCAACAGCCTGGTGTTAAATGGATTCCATTCTTGAATTCTGGCAAGCAATTTGAAGCTTTCATACCACTAATAAAGGCATATTGGTAGTACTATAGTTATAAATTTAAACAAAATTATGTAAATATCAAGCAACAGTGAGAGCAACTACTGTTTCCACAGGGTAAGTCCTGCAAAGGGACAGCTGGGCATTTTATCTTAGACATGAGGGGGTTGGGGAAAGGCCAGAGCCAATGGTTCACCCACCAGGTTGCCATCTGGCTTGGGACCAAGCAGAACAATCAAGCCTGGCAAAAGAAGTCACTGTGTCGTGCCTCCAACTGGGCATTAGCTTTATCCCAATGGATACTGTTAGGAGGCACAGTTTCATGCCATTCTTCTACCGTATGAATTCTCCCCCTGTGCCAGGCAGATGAGGAGAAGATTCGGTCACAGTCAGTGTTGGCCTGACCTCAATTAAGATACTTGTCCCGGGCGCCTGGGTGGCTCAGTTGGTTAAGCAACTGCCTTTGGCTCAGGTCATGATCCTGGAGTCCCAGGATCGAGTCCCACATCGGGCTCCTGAGCAGGGAGCCCGCTTCTTTCTCCCTCTGACCCTCTTCCCTCTCATGTGCTCTCTCTCTCTCTCTCTCTTTCTTTCTCTCAAATAAAATAAAAAACTTAAAAAAAAAAAAAAAGATACTTGTCCCATTTGGAAAAAAGGAGTTTAAATGGCTCCTGTTCTATAAACTCCCAAAGAGTCCAGAACCCAAACCAAAATTGCAGGCAAATGAAGGAAAGGATGGAGTTGGCAGGGGTCATGAGCTTGGCAGGAAAAGGAAAACAGGAATGGAAATCCTGAATCTCTTCACACCACATCATTAAAAATTTGGAAATACAAGGGAGAAACAGAAGGATGAGTCACATAATAACAGATTCTTGTTTTATTTAGTAGCTCATCTTAGGATCTAGTAGTTGACATGGGTTGGTAGTAAATGAAGAATAAGTGAATAGGTATTCAGCTTTAGGTCCTGGGTGAACAGAGTAACAGTCATGCATGCTAACAGAGACAAAGACATCCCCAAATAACTCAAACTCTTTTTCCATGACTGGAAATGAGGACTCCTGTCCCTGAACACCCAACTCCATGTAAAAGTGTATGTGAAATATGTGAAAGAACCACACCCCCCAAAAAAAATCTCTATGAGCAAAAATATTAGCCGTATTTTCTTCCCGTGTGTAAGACACAGGGATGCAGGCTGGCTGAGCAACGTGTAATGGGATGCTGTGATATGAAGAGGCCAGGGCAATCATTAGGCTCCCTGGGCATTCCCAGCCACTCACTCTCTTCTCCACCTCTCCACCTGAAGGGAAAGAGTGCTCCCTGTCTAAAGCTTAAGCCCTTGAGACCACAGTTCCTCACCTCACTACCCTCTCTACCAAAGTACCTCCCTGGCCCTATGTGTGCACATACCCAGAAAGGGTGTGTCCGAGATCAAGTCGGCTTGATCCTACTGGCTAAAGCTGTCAGGAGAGTAACTGTCTATGGATGACATCCACCAAAGGACCATGGAGAGGACATCACTCACATGTAGGCACACTTTCAGAGCCTTTTGAAGTCTGTCAGCCAATGCTTTCTGTCTCAAGATTTTGGAAAATCAGCCCTTCCTCCTAGATACTTAAATGTATTCACCTTGCCACCACCCTGAAGCAGTGGTGGCTCATTCCATGGGTTTCCTGCTCAGCAAATCCTTAAACTACTGTTTCCCAAGCACCCAAACCCACAACTCTACTTCAAAATTTAACAAGCGTACTCTCCCCTCTCCTCCTTTCCTGTCTGCCAACATTCACACCTACCCTAATGATCTCTCCCGAACCCTCCGCTGACTTTTTACTCTGCAGTTTTGCTCCACTTCTTAAATAATCCCATGTTCTTGCACATTTATCTCACCCTCCCTGAGTGAGGCCTTCCTAGCACCACATGCCTCTTACAATTTTATGCTTCCAGGAAGTATTGCTTTTGATTGCTCTTTCCCCAGCTAAATACCATTACTCGTATATTTTAGATGATTCTGAAGCAGCTCCAATCACATTTCCCCTCTATTAAAGATATACCATTTTTACTTAGCAAGAGTTGTACTCTGATATCCTTCTCCAAACTGTTGACTGATCAGTTCACTCTCGCATGGAATTTTTCCTGTAACCAAAGTTACATGGAAGAAAATGTTGCTAAATATTCAGTATGAGAATAAGTAACAAGTGAAACTGTACGGTCCACGGAGGAATTAAATATGGTGAACTTAAGAACATTAGCAACATAGTCTAACAACAAAGTTTCACCAGAAAAGACAACAATGAAATACTCCAAGTAGACCTATATTGATATATTAAAATGATGAAAATAATAAATAGCAGAAATCAATACTTATTGCAGGGCTTCAAGGAGTGTTTTTAGACTGAGGAAATCCCAACATCTCAAATCCACAAAGAGATTTTGCTGAAAAAAATTTTTAAATTTTTACTTTGTTTTTACAATATATACAGGGATGAAGTCATCCTTTGGGGAAAGTTTAACACCATTTCAATAAACACACGTACAACTATTTGATTACACAATACATTATTTGGCACATTTAGTACTTTTTTCACATTACATATCTATCAGAAACCCAGTTAGGATTCTAGGATCCTAACGTGTAGGATTTATTCCTTATTACTAAATTATATGTCCTACCAAGAACTTTAAATAGAACTCAGAACACATAGATCTGTAAATTTACCATTATCAAACCAAAACAAAATGTGCTTCTATCATTCCTAGGTCCCAAAACAAAATAAACAAAAACTATAAGAAAATTATGGGTTCTTATTGGCAGAACAAACTTTTAAACCCCCTTAGAGTTAATTTATATGTATTCTATTCATAACCAAGTAACAGGGATTGTAAAGCATGGTTCATCCGTATAGAATTCACTCAACAACTATTTGGGGCACTATATTAGATACTACCATGGTTCCTTAATCCATTGTACCCCATATTTTTTTAAATATTATACAACACTATCCTTACAGTCTTCAACTAATAAACATTATTTACTAAGTATTTAATAATAAGAAATTTTGGCCATGACAGGTTTATATTTTAAAACACATACATTTCTATATTTAGAAAAAGATACATTCAAATCCCTAAAATACAGGACTCACAGGACTTCTAATATAAAAGTGCACTTAAAAAAAAATCTGCTTTTAGGGGCGCCTGGGTGACTCAGTTGTTAAGCGTCTGCCTTCAGCTCAGGTCATAGTCCCAGGGTCCTGGGATCGGGCCCCACATCGGGTTCCCCGCTAAGCGGGAAGCCTGCTTCTCCCTCTCCCACTCCCCCTGCTTGTGTTCCCTCTCTCGCTGTGTCTCCGTCAAATAAATAAATAAAATCTTTTTTTAAAAAAATCCGCTTTTGGGGGTCCCTAGATGGCTCAGTCAGTTGAGCATCCAACTCTTTTTTTTTTTTAAGATTATTTATTTATTTGACAGAGAGAAAGAGAGCACAAGTAGGCAGAGCAGCAGGCAGAGGGAGAGGGAGAAACAGGTCCCCCGCCAAGCAGGGAGCCCAATGCGGGGCTCTATCCCAGGACCCTGGGATCATGACCTGAGCCGAAGGCAGACGCTCAACTAACTGAGCCACCCAGGTGCCCGAGCATCCAACTCTTGATCTTGGCTCAGGTCATGATCTCAGAGTCATGAGATAGAGCCCCCTGTTGGGCTCCATGCGGGAGCCTGCTTGAGATTCTCTCTCCAGGCACCTGGGTGGCTCAGTCCATTAAGCGTCTGCCTTCAGCTCAGGTCATGATCCCAGGGTCCTGGGATCGAGTCCCTCATCCGGCTCCCTGCTCAGCAGGGAGTCTGATTCTCCCTCTCCCTCTGCTGCTCCCCCTACTTGTGCTCTTTCTCCCTCTCAAATAAATGAAATCTTAAAAAAAATGATTCTCTCTCCCTCTCCTGCTGCCCCTCCCCCACCACGTGCTCTCTCTCTCTCAAAAAACCCAAAATACAAACCAATAAGAGCCTGTTTTAATTTTAATTGTCTGATAAAAGTATAATTTAGACAGCACCACTGACCAGCCCTTTTTTTTAAAGATTTATTTATTTATTTGAGAGAGAGAGAACACAAGTGGGAGGGGCAGAGGGAGAGGGAGAGAGAATCTCAAGCAGACTCCGTGCTGAGCATGGAGCTGACTCGGGGCTTGATCTCACAACCCGGGGATCATGACCTGGGCTAAAATCAAGAGTCGGAAGCTTAACACACTGAGCCACCCAGGCGCCCCCAGTCTTAAACTACAATATACAGTTACCATGATGACATCATTTTACTCTTTTGGAAAATAAAATGTCCTAGTTGAATCATCTTGGAACACAAACGTAGTATCACTCAGTCAAACCCTTTTGAATTCCAGCCATGTTAGGTTTCCTCCACGTGCTTCAAGGCAGTAAAATCAAATCTCCTATATTTCTATGTCCCTCGTTGCAAGGCAGTATCTCCCATGGATACCTAATCATGTTTATTAAATCACGCTGCAAAATGACAACAGTAAAATGATTTCTAAGATCATTTCCATTTTTAGATCCACTCAATACAATGGTGTAGCGTGACATGTTGACAAGGAAGTTGGTGGAAGCTTGTATTATTTGCAAAGTTAAAACTTCTCTCAGGCTACTTACTACTTACAAAAGGAAAAAGGCATTTATGATGAAGAGATAGGATGGACCACCACCTTAACCAAGTGATCAATTATCACCAATAAGTCACACTGACATCACACACCTCCTGATGTGATGCAATAGGAAATTCACACCATCACTCATGGAGTACCCTTACAAAATCGTCCAACCTGTATAAGTTATCTACTACTGTGTGAAAATTCCCCAGCACTCAGAAATTTGAAAAAATAATAATAATTTATTAGCTCTCCCTGTTTCTGTGCATCAATTATTCAGACAGACCCCAGCTGGGACTGTTTATCTCTACTACATCTAGGACCTCAGCCAGCAGAACTAAATCATCTGAAGGCCCATTCACTCACACATCGGGTTGTCAGCTGAGACCTTAACTGTAACTGTCTAACGTCATCAGAGGACCTATGCTTCCTCACAATGTGCTGGCTGGGTTCCAACAGCAAGCATCCCCAGAGTGAGTGAGTGACTCTTAAGGCACAGAGCATGACTTCCACCTCACTGCAATTGTCAGCTGTCACAAGTCCTTGCCCACACCCAAAGGGAGGGAACAAAGACTCCACCTCTCAGGTGAAGGATGTCAGTCACATTTTAAGAAAAGGACATGAGAGGTGCCTGGGTGGCTCAGTCGGTTAAGCATCTGAATCTTGAATTCAGCTCAGGTCATGATCTCAGGGTCATGAGATTGTGCCCCCTGTCAGGCTCTGCACTGGGTGTGGAGTCTGCTTAAGATTCTCTATCCCTCCCCCTCTGCGGATCCATCCCACCCTGTGACTCATGCACATAATTTCTCTCTTAAAAAAAAAAGAAAAGAAAGAAAGGATGTGAGATGGGCTAAATATATTAGTGCAGCTACCTCTGAAAGAAATAATCTGCTACAACCAGAATCTAATCACTAAGAAGCAATCAAGACAAATTCATAATGTGGAATATTCAACAAGACAACCAGCCTGAATGGTTCAAAAAATAAATTTCACAAAAGACAAATGAGGGGCGCCTGGTGGCTCAGTTGGTTAAGCCACTGCCTTCGGCTCAGGTCATGATCCTGGAGTCCCGGGATCGAGTCCCACACTGGGCTCCCTGCTCAGCAGGGAGTCTGCTTCTCCCTCTGACCCTCTTCCCTCTCGTGCTCTCTCTCTCTCATTCTCTCTCTCTTAAATAAATAAAATCTTTAAAAAAAAAAAAAGACAAATGAGATGGGGCATGTCCTAGATCTGTCCAATACAACTTTCTGTGATGATGGAAATATTCTGTATTTGTGCTGTCCAAGAGAATGACCGCTAGCCACATATGGCTACTCAGTACCTGAAATCGGCCTAGTGTGACTAAGGAACTAAATTTTTTATTGTATTAAATTGTAGTCTATTTAGCCACATACAGCTAGTGGCTACCATACTGGAGAGCACAGGTATAGATCAGAGGAGGCCTGTCCTGAAGAGACAAGACAACCAAATACAATGCATTTGCCTTGGCAGATCCTAGCTCAAACAAACAAGGAAAATCTATGAAAGGCAATTTTAGTACAACTGGAGAAACTGGAAAATGGACTATACAATTGATGAAGTCCTAAATCAGTGTTAAACTTTTCTATTATAAAAGTGGTATAGTGGCTATGTAGGAGAATATCCTTGTTCTTCGGAGATAATGTAGTCAGTGATAAAGCACCCTGATGTCTACAGCCTGCAATGAAATGAAGAGGGGAAAAAAAGCATACGTGTCTATGTACCTATACACAGAAAGACACATACATCATACATATGGAGGGGAAGGAAGGAAAGAATGAATTCAAATGTGGTAAAATACTGACAATTGGGGAATTTAGATGAAGCATATGTGGGGGTGCTTACTGTACTATTCATTCAACTTTTCCATAGGTTTAAAAAATTTTTAATAGAAAGATATGGGGGAATTAAATTTTCTTTCTTCTCTAATACCTACTATATTTCTTACATAAATTGTATTATCAAAATTAGCTATGCTTTTATGTTTTATGACTTGGTACTGTATAACTCCTACATTTTCAATGGATTTCAATAGTAACCATGTTGTTATGATATACCAAGTGTCCCAATAAATATGTTTTGAGGGGCGCCTGGGTGGCTCAGTCAATCAAGCATCCAACTCTTAGTTTCGGCTCAGGTCATGATCTCAGGGTCCTGGGATCGAGCCCCATGTTGGGCTCCATGCTCAGCGGGGAGTCTGCTTGAGATTCTCTCTCTCTCTGCCCCTCCCCCACTCATGCACATGCACATGCTCTCTTTTTTTCTCTCTAAAATAAAGAAATATGTTTTCTTTAAATATATATATATCTATATATATGTTTTATTTGACTGATTAAGTTTAAAAAAGAACATCTGTACAGGGGGTGCCTGGCTGGCTCAGTAAGTAGAGTATGCAACTCTTGATCTTGGGGTTGTAAATTCAAGCCCCATATTGGGTGTAGAGATTACTAAAAGAGAAAAAGGAACATTTATTAGTTAATTGGGAAGCAGAACTACTCCCTGCCAAATAAAGTTATAATGTGCTCTTGAAAAAAATTTTTTACTACTTCCAGATACTTTTTATTGAGGTATAGTTGACATATAACATTGTATTAAGTCTCAGGTATAGAACATTATGATTCAATATTTGTATATGTTGCAAAATGATCACCACGTTAAGTCTAGTTAACATCCTAGTTATATCATGTTTTCAACGTAGCAATTAGCGATATTTTCAGAATGTTGATCTGATTCAACACAGAAATGATTTTACACAATAAATAAAATACTAAAGGCCTAAAGTATTTAATACGAATCAATTAAGATATATACAAAAAAATTATATTGAAATGAAAAATGTATACATAAAAAGAAAGATATAAGAATCAGCAAGTTAAATCTCCATATACTAAAAAAGTTCTCAAGCTCTCTTAAATCTCAGGTTGTGTTTTCACTATAAAATTATAATCAGGTGTTTCTGATATAAATTTAACTCAACTTAAAATAGATTTTTTTTTTTTTTTTTAGGAAAAAGTCATAATCATAGCTGGGTAATAAGAATAGGTATGTATGCTAATGACATCAGATAATGACATCTGGCTGGGTTCAAACACCCAACCTTCCAAGTTGGTTATAGAAACGAGGAAGGCAATGAAATGTGGAATATAATATTTAACAACGCTGAAGGATGGCACATCTGGATCAGTTCCAAACTAAACGGAGAGACTGGGCCTATTAGAGAATACAGAAATAGCCTGACTGTTGCTTAGTTTTCCAACAATGGATCCCTAGGGCATGAGAATAAGAGGCAGGAACAGACTTGACATGCAAGGCAACCTACCACCTTGCACCACAGTTACTGTGCTGGATTTACAACAAGGGGCCTCTGTTCCTTAATGGAAAATACTCAAAGATTCTAAACTCTAAGCAGCTGTGTAAAGGTAATGATGCTCCTCTCAACTAGATGCTAAAACTAAAAAAAGGTAAATTCACGAGGCTACACAGGCACACGCTATATGGCACCCTCCTTTCTCTGTCCCATTTTAGCCTGGTACAAAATTTTAGTGAGGCTCTTCCATGCCATATAATGCCACTGTTCTAGTTTAGACTTCAAAGTCACAAATTCCAGTCACATTTCACACCCAGGATATACTTATCCCATGCCTCCTCCACTTATTTATGTCTATCATTTTTTGTTAAAGTATACAAAATTATTTATCTTCCAAGTAGTTTCCCTGGTACTGTGAAACAAGCCATGACTTGTTCATTTTTTATCCATAACAATACTCAGCACAGTATTTGTACAATGCCAGAGTATAAAAGATACTATATGAGAAAAGTTAGCTGTAGCTAGATGAGAGGTCAAGAGACAATCTACTTAAATCAACATAGTTCTAGGCAAAAGCAAATTAAGAAACCTGCCAGGATCAGTAGGAGACAGGACAAATATCAAACAAAAGCTATCAGGACCACAGACGGACTGATTTTATGAAAACTAAAATGAACAGGCCTTTGAAGACCTATTCTCTCTTAAGTCTATGACTCACTGTAAATCATCAAAGTTGTATTTTCCGGGCTTGGTAAAGCTTCAAAGTGACAAAGTAGGAAAAAAGTATGAGACACTGAAATTACTGGGGATAGGAGAGGGAGAAATAAACAACAGGAGGCCAACAAAAACAAAAACTGAAGAAGACAAATTTCTTCAGAAAAGAAGCGTGATCTGGGCATCTGGGTGGCACAGTTGGTTAAACACCAACTCTTGATTTTGGCTCAGGTCCTGATCTCAGGGGTACAAGACCGAACCCTGCATCAGGCTTGACCTCAGAGCACAGTCAGCTTGGGGATCTCTCTCTCCCGCTCTTTCTGCCCCTCCCCTCCACACTCTCACTCTCCCTCTCTAAAAATAAACAAATTTTAAAAAAAGAAGTGTGATCATTAGCATTACAAAGAAGTGCTTTTCAAAATGTCTACAGGGAGTTAAAGGAATCAGAAAAATCTCATATAGGGGCGCCTGGGTGGCTCAGACGTTAAGCGTCTGCCTTCGGCTCGGGTCATGATCCCAGGGTCCTGGGATCGAGCCCCACGTCGGGCTCCCTGCTCGGCGGGAAGCCTGCTTCTCCCTCTCCCACTCCCCCTGCTCGTGTTCCCTCTCTCGCTGTGTCTCTCTCTGTCAAATAAATAAAATCTTTAAAAAAAAAAAAAATCTCATATAAATGAGATCTAAATCTCATATAGTATTTTTGTTTTAGATACATGCCTACACTTGCAGAAAAGTTTTAACAGAGAAATGAATACTCTTCAGTGATTTGCGCTGGTATTTTAAAAAAAAGAAGTTTCAGAAAGAATGTGATACTGACCATGAGACCCTTGTCCAAGTTAAAAGCTAAGTGAAATTGATTTTCATCCAGGCTCAAACATACAAAATAAGACTCCATAGGGTCATTCATATATACATCTGACTTGATTCTCCGAAAGAGGCGAAATCATTCAATCATTATTACCACAAGGAATTAGTCTTAAGTTGTAGATGTTCACAATATTTCCTCTAACCTTAAAGACCAGCTCACATTTTAAGATTCTCAGATTTATACTTTTCAAATTCTACAGATCAAACGGCAATCCCTGGTTTTTGACAAAGGGGACAATGACGATGCTGATGATGGTGGAGAAATATAATGGCAGCAGCTAAGGTGTGGTGTGAAGTGAAGAACGAGAGATTGCATGATTGCTTTTTGTATTACACTCAAAAAATAACAGTGTGTTTATACAGTTAGGGAGCACCTAAAGAATGTTATTTAAAATATATATCCACACTGATGAGTTTACAAAATGGAAAGAGAATGAGATATAAATAGAATCAAGAGAGTTCTTGCCACCTTTTTCACAAATTAATTTTGTAGAAATAGACTAGTTCCACTGAGGTCTGGAGAATACTGCTTACCAGCGGTATTTTATGGGGAAAAAAACCCACAAAATTTGTTTCTGCTATAAAATTTACTTTGAAGCTTTCTGTTCTAAAGCCACAGGTTGTACACAGGACAAGCCCATTAAATGACAGAGAAGAGCGGTACAAATGAAACCCTCCTCAAGGAACATCCTACTGAATGGAAAACACAAAAGTTCACAATAACAGGTCAGGCTTGGTCCATAAAAAAGTACTTTATACCAACACTGTGAGTTTCTCTAGTCTTCATAAGAGCAAACTAAATGCTCTGTTTTTCCAATACATTAAGAAAGTTTTATATTCACCCACCCCACAACATCAAACTGTAATATGTCTTAGTCTCTACTAAACATAGTTGTTGTAATAAGGAAATTTAAAAGATTGCTGGCTATAGCACTCCTTCCAGGAATACCTGTCAAAATGCCCATTTGTCAGTTTCAAGCTGTCTGGAAATGTATTTTCCCCATAGGATTTCGCAAAGTAAAAACATATCAAGTAGAAAAATATATTACAGAATTATCTTTCCCCAGAGAATAAAAGCTAGATATTTTTGGGTTGCTATTTTACAAAGTTTTCCATTAGATTTAGAATAATGTAAAGAAATGATAAACATTATCCAAAAAATTAGAATGGTGCTACTCTTCCACTGTAATTGAGAAGTGACATGGATTAAAATCAAGGACTTGTAGAATATTAGAGCTGGGAAGGAATCTTGGAGATACCCAACTTTTTAAAGACTGTTCTGGGTTATACAATTAATTATTGAATAATCCTGGGGGAATGGGTAAAGATTGGGATCTGTGAATTTTAAAAGAGATTACAGCAGTTTCCCAGCAAAATACACGAAGTCAGGTATGGAGTAGTTACCAAATATTAATTAAAGAATACTACTTTAAAAGTTGGATTCTTGATACGTTAAAAGTCACAAAATTATCAGATGCCAATTTTTTAAAAGGGGAAAAAATTTTTAACGTTAAATCAAGCAAATATAATCCCTTTCTATCATAGCAGTGGTTTGTCCATCCACACACACCCATATAGGTGGATAGCTAACATTAAACAATATTGACAGTTGTCTCATGAAGTCATCTTAACAGTGAAACCCAGGAAAATATGATACAATAGTGAAAAAAGACAAAAAGAGAAAGTCTGGCACTCTCTGCAGGTATTCTAGGTTTATGCGCCTTTTGATTAGGTTGAAAAAGAAAAAAGAAAAACAAACTAAATGGGCCAAAACCATTTCTTAGACACATACTATTTTAATCAGACTATACTTTTGACATTTATAGATGAAATTAAAATCACTGAGCATTTAAAATAGAAAATAAAAATTAGGCACAGCTACTGTTGTTCATAATTGCAGTGGCAAATAATTCTCTGGAAGATTCTTAAATTCTTTGTGAAGAAATAGCCCATTTCCTTTTCCATATGCCCTCAAGTTAAACGAAACATTTACTTTATGTTCCAAGAACCAAAAAGAGGACAGGAGTTATCTTTCTATAGAATAATGTTGATAAAATAAATTGGTGTATACTTATCAAAAAGCACACAAAATAAGAGATATAATCAGGTACATGTTATAAATCATTCCTCAATCATTAAGACAAAATAGCAATTCTACTTCTGTAAATTTTATCCAAGATTCTCATTAAAATACATATAACAAGGAAGAGATAAATGAAAAATGCATTTTTGTGGAAATATTTAAGGGAATCATTCAAAATTTCAGTTAAAAGGGGCGCATGGATGGCTCAGTCGGTTAAGCACCCAACTCTTAATTTCAGCTCAGGTCATGATCTCAGGGTCATGAGACTGAGCCCCGTGTCCGTGTTAGGTGTGGAGCCTGCTTAAGGTTCTTTCTCTCTCTCTGCCTCCCCCCCAAAGGCCCCCAACTCATGCTGTCTAAAAAAAAAAAAATTTTTTTTCAGGTACAATAAGCAAATTAATTTATGGTTATCAATCAACTTTCAAAAGTTCAAACAAATATGGTATAAGACATTATTGTTGGCAAAAATTAAAACAAAACATTCCCACAGAAATATCTTAAAAGCAAGACACATTTTAAGACATTAACATATAAAGGCACTTATGATTTAAAATAGTCTCTATAAAATTATTCTATACATGTCATGAGAATATTCAAGATTCTGTTGAAGTTCTCCTCAAACAATGAACATCTCTAAATAGTAACCATATTTTCAGTCCTTTGTTTAATGCTAGCATTCTCCAGAATCTGAGTACACAGCAAAATGAACTGAACACAGTACAAAAAAATTTCCTGAGCATGCTGACCAAAGACATGTTTCATTATTTTTCAAAGGTTCTTCCAGTTTTGTTTTACTCTGGGCAGCTGAATAATATCCAAAATAGTTCCACTGCCATAATTATTTGTAATTTTCATACTTTTAATTGGATTTGATTCATTATAAAAAACTGGATTAAGAATCACTTAATAATACCCTAATAGGCAATAGTGAATCTAATTCACTTTACCGCATTTTGAAAATGTGCAAAATGAATTACAAAAAAGCAGGAAAAGAATAGATAGCATTATTCATACTATTAAAAAATTCATAATTACCATGGAGCTTGATAAAAACAATGTACTAAAGCATGGCTTTTGAGGCCCTTTTCATGAGTGTTTTTTTAAGTGAAAATATCAGAAAGATCTCACTGTCTTACTCATAGGTTGTTATTTTACACAAACCTTGAAAACTGTACTCTAATGACAGGAATGGATAGAAAGGGGAGGTGTAAAATTGAAATACTCTCACCTTTGCTGGCCTTTTATTTCAGTTCAGTTTCTCCATAGAGTAAGTTATAAACTACTTTAAGACAATGAATGGTTCAACTGACTAAATCTGTGAGATGCTTAAAGGGAATAATCATAGCCTACATTTAAAAGACCTTGTAAGAACTTGAAAAACAGGCATGTTTGCCAGAGGTTTTATTCTAAATAACAGAGTGCATTCTGATTGTCTCCATGATTAAACTTTTTCAGAGTATTTCAGTTTAGGCTCAGTAAAAATTGTGGCCACTATTACATTTTTCCTTTTCAGACTGAGAGCTGAGGTGTAATTGGTACAAAATTCACAAGGGAATATACAAGACAGGAATTCATTCATTTCATCATTTAACACATGTATATTGAGCTCCTATCACACACACAATCACCACTCTAGGCCTTGTGACTTGTCTCAAAGTAGAAATTAGATATGGAGCATCCCTTGGAGAAGCTTAATACCTGGTGGAAGGTAAGATGTGTGTGTGTGCAGTACACGTTAAAAAGAAATGCCAAAGGATCCTGAGAAAACATATGGGGAGAACATTTATCAGAGAACATAAAGATTATTCCATGATGGCACAGAATAAATTTGCCCAATGACAGATTCGATTTGCACATGAAGATAAAGTCAAACATATTCCAGGTAAAAAGAGAAAAGAGAGATACTAAAGGCAGAGAAATCGTAAAGACTGAGGAGGACAGGGAGACGTGCGCAGTACTTCACCTTGGCTAATCAGCAGTTCATAGGAAAGACGGTAGCGGGACTAAACTTAAAACGAAGGGAGGTCACCAGGTTGTGGAGGGCTGAAACTGAGCCTGCTTCTGTTGGCAGTGTTTTAAGTAATGGACTGACATGATCTAAGCTCAGCTTCAGCAAAACTGACCTAGAAGCAGTACTTAAGTATAAATTGAAGTAGGATGGAGGCAGATGTAGAGACCACATAGAAGGTAACAGTTCAAGAAAACAGTCATGTGGCCCTAAAGTAGTGAAAGTAGGGCAAATAAGGCAAAAGCAAGGGAAAACTTCAGTTTGAAAATAGCGGTACTTGGCAACCAACTGGATATGGCAAAGGAAGAAGTGGTCAAAGTTATGTTCTTATAATGGGCTAGAAATTCTCCCTAGAATTGAACTATTCCTGGAGCTAACTCATTGTAAGGATTATCTGTGCCAGTATTGAGAGCTAATTTCAAAATACAAAAGAAAGTGGGGGGAATTTATTTTGTACAATTTCATCATGACCTCAAATGAGATACCGTAGAGACACTGTTGTCCACATTTGCTTCACTCTGCCTTTTATTTCCATACCGTTGGAAATGAATTAGAGAAAACATACCCATCATATACAAGTCATTCAAGTGACAAAGAAACACAAAACTCAAGTATTATCTAATCATAACTTTCTTTTCAAACTCTAGGCAATAAGCCACTGGATAGAAGAGTAAGCTTTGCCCAAACAACAAATGAGGGTTGGAAAAGCACAGGGTTAGCACTTTGGAGTGGAAAAACTTTGGTCTCTATAGAGAGTTGTGGAGTCCGACCCACTCCCTACCAAAACAAGGGAGCTTAACTTTTGGATATCAACCAAAGACAAGTCCTAGCCCAAGCAACCCAAAATAACACATTGTCACCAGAAGGAGTAAAACTATCCCATGAAACATGGCTGAGTAAATTTTTGTCCTTCAAGCTTTTTTACCTTCATGCTTTAATTTGGGAATATTTTATCACCATTCTCTAATTTGGTTTAATTTCAGCCATATCACTCTAGTAGATGATCTGAAAAAAAAAAAATCAATTTATCAAGATGTTAGAGACTTTGGGGAATAGTTTGGATGTGAAACAAAAGAGAGTTGAACCTTGAACAATGTGGGGGTTAGAAGCACCAACTGCTGCACAGTCAAAAATCCACACAGAACTTCTGACTCCCCAAAACCTTAACTATTAGTAGCCGACTGTTGGCCCAAAGTCTTATCAATAACATAAAAAGTTGGCCAACACATAATCTGCAGGTTATATATATATATAGATATATATATATTACATACAGTTTTCTTACAATAAAATATGCTACAGAACAAAAAAAAGAAGAAGAAAACCATAAGGAAGTGAAAATACATTTACGGTACTATACTGTATTTATCGAAATAAGTCCACATATAAGTGGAGTACGATTCAAACTCATATTGTCCAAGAGTCAACTGTATCCACAAAACAAGAATTTAAATAGCATAAACAATTTAAGATCAAGACAGCTGAAATGAGATAAACCAACTTAATCACTTTATCAGACAAAAGTAGTATCTTCTTTTAGCAAAAGAATTCTTCTACCCCTGGATCAGCAAAGGGAAAAGAGAGATGAAAACCTCTCTTAGGGGGAAAGGAGTGGGAGGGTGTAGGGTGGAACAGACTGGTTAAACACAAGAGAAAGGCTAGAAAGAATATTATTCTAGAGGTTTTGGCAAAAATAAAGGTAGGATATGTTTCTCGGATTCTCAGATAGATTTTATGGTTCTTGTTCTTATTATGAAAACAGAAGGAGGAGGAGCAAGATGGCGGAGGTATAGGAGACCTAACTTCGTCTGGTCCCAGCAGTTCAGCTAGATAGGGATCAAACCATCCTGAACACCTACAAATGCGATAGGAGATCAAAGCAAAGAATAGCAGCAACTCTCTGAACAGAAAAGCGACCACTTTCTGAAAGTAAAGAACGTGTTGAATGCCAACCAACAGAAGTAAGCTGTTCAGCCCAGGGCCTGGATTTGCTTTCTAGGACGGGAAGCTTCAGTGATGGCATCCGAACTCCTTGTTCATGACAATGCCAGCCGTATTGGCCACCGTCCCCTTATTCTGGAAGAACTGATGAGAATTTCATGTCTGGAACCTACTTGCTTTGGTGAATAGGATCAAGATCCGGCATTCGGCATCCACCTTAAACTTATCCCACCTTGTTAGAATCATCTCGTTCCTGGGCTGTCTCCCCCGCTGTCATGTTAGCACCCTAAGAGGACGCCTCCTGTGTGTGCTCTGGGACTGGCACAGTCACTGGCACCTACACAACACTTCATGACTCAATGAGTTGAATGAATGAAGCCAGCCTGCCAGCCCACAGGAAGGAATACCTTCTACTATCTGTCCCACTCGAAAAGTGGAGGCCAGTTCATATTCACAGGCATGCAAAAGAAGATAAATCTTTGATATTTGAGGCAATAATGGAGATTAAAAGTCCCTAAACCTCTGCAGTTTACCTCATTCGTCTGAAAACTTCTAGTGGGAAAGGTGGCCTTTTTGAAGATGTAACCGTTGGAGCCAAGGCACCCTCCCTGGCATGCAGCTCTCCAGGCCGGAGGCCAGCGTTCTGCATGGCGGGCAGTCATCACAGACGCAAGAACCCGAGCTCCATAATAAGAGTGTTGCATGAAATTGTGAGTTGACTTGTTGGCATATTGTCTCTAAGAGAAGAGTTCACTTCAAATCTTTGAAGAACCAAGGTTGTGAAGAAAGTTGTAGTCGCAGAGAAGTTATGTCTCCGTTTCCCACAGAGAGAAATAGCCAAATATGTGCTGTGTCAGCAGCACCTGGGAGGGTATTCGCTCCTGGAGTCCCGTCTGTCCTTTGGGGGATGGAGTGAGGGACTCCGTTGGTGGAACTGAATGTTAACTGCTATGCATCCAGGCAGATAGACTTAACAAACTTCCCATTTGGTTTGCTGGAAACAAATTTTTAGAAAGAAAAATAGAGAATTTTGTATACCTTATTCGGAAGAGATGCTCTGTGAATAAATGTGTGTTGAATGAATGATTAACAAAAAAAAAAAAAAATGAAAACAGAAAACTTTAGTCCCTATAAATCAGCTCTATTGGGAATTAAATAAACTTCTGCAAACTCACCTGAGAACATAACATTTTCAGAATGTTTTGGGAAAATAATTTCAAGCATGAGACTTTATTTCAGTACTCAGTCAACACATTTATAATCTCTGCAAAAACCAGACCCTAACTTTGGCACTGGACAGGAAAGTTTTTTTTTAAGTTACTACTCTTCAAAAAGTTATTATGTATACCTCTAGTTAGGTACAAATATAAGTGAAAAAATAATAGCCTCTCGATATCATGAATAATAGATCACTCTCCAATTCATTTCAATTATAACATACAGCTTTTCCACATACATGACTTTTCTAGATAATAGAGTACCTCTTAAAGTAATTTTAAATTATTTTAATTACTTTTATTTCTTTTTGTATACAAATTTAAAATATTTTTGTAACAATTTATATATTTTACAGCATTTTATAAGATATTTCTTAATCATTTAAAAAATCTTGTTCATGCCTCTATTTGCCAATCTTTCCACAGAAAATTTTGAATATTACAACCATTTCTCTTTTTTTCAGCTTTACAGAGATATAATTAACATATAACATTATGTAAGTTTAAGGTATGCAATGTGATAATCTGATACACATATTGTATATTGCAAAATGATTACCACATTAACTTTAATTAATACCTCTATAACTTCAAGTAATTACCATTTTTGTGTGTGTGGTGAGAACATTTAAGATCTATTCTCTTGGGCGCCTGGGTGGCTCAGTCGGTTGAGCGACTGCCTTCGGCTCAGGTCATGATCCTGGAGTCCCAGGATCGAGTCCCGCATCGGGCTCCCTGCTCAGCGGGGAGTCTGCTTCTCCCTCTGACCCTCTTCCCTCTCGTGCTCTCTATCTCTCATTCTCTCTCTCTCTCAAATAAATAAATAAAATCTTTAAAAAAAAAAAAAAGATCTATTCTCTTAGCAACATTCAAGGATATAATACTGTACTACTGACTATAGTCACAATGTGGTGTTTATATAAGATATCTACAACTTATTCATCTTATAACTGGAAGTTTGTACTCTTTGACTAACAACTCCCTATTTGCCCCACAACCAGCCAAGGCAACCACTATTCCATTCCTGTTTCTCTAAGTTCAGCTTTTTTAGATTCCACATATAAGTGAAATCATAGAGTATTTGTCTTTATACACATTGCCCTCAATTTATACACACTGTCACAAATGGCAGGATTTTCTTCTTTCCACTGGCTGATAATATATAGGAATAATATTCATATATATATATATATATATATTCACATATATATATATACACCACATTTTTCTTTACCAGTTCATCTGTGGAGGGACCCTTAAGGTGGTTTCCAAGTCTTATTTATTGTGAATAATGTTACAGCGAACACAGGGGTGCAGATACCTCTTTGAGATCCTAACTTCCCATCCTTCAATTAATCAGTATCAGGATTTCTGCATTTTTTTTAAGATTTTTTATTTATTTATTTGACAGAGAGAAAGACAGCAAGAGAGGGAACACAAGCAGGGGGAGTGGGAGAGGGAGAAGCAGGCTTCCCGCCGAGCAGGGAGCCCGATACAGGGCTCGATCCCAGGACCCTGGGATCATGACAAGAGCCGAAGGCAGACACTTAACGGCTGAGCCACCCAGGCGCTCTGGGATTTCCGGATCTTATGATAGTTCCGGTTTTAATTTTTTAAGGCACCTCCGTACTGTTTTCCATAACGACTACCAATTTACATTCTCACCAACAGCTCACAAGGGTTCCCTCTTCTCCCTTTTCATCCTCACCAATACTTGTTATCTCTTGTCTTTTTGATGAAGTCATCCTAACAAGTGTGAGGTACTATCTGTGATTTTGATTTGCATTTCCCTGATTAGTGATGTATCAAGTTTGTCAATTTTATTTATCTTTTCAAAAACCAGTTTAGTTTTACTAATCTTTTCCATTGTTTTTCTGGTCTCTACTTCATTTATTTCTACTCTGGTCTTCCTTCTGCTGAAGTTCATTTGCTATCTTTCTAGTTCCTTGAGGTTTAAAGTTAGGTTGTTGACTTTCTTTTTTCTCAGTGAGTTTATGGCTATAAACTTTCCCCTTAGGACTGCTTTGGCTATGTCTCCTAAGTTTTGGTATGCTGTTATAATTTTGTTTTAAGATTTTTTTTTTTTTTGGGTGGCTGGGTGGCTCAGTTGGTTAAGCGACTGCCTTCGGCT
Source organism: Callorhinus ursinus (assembly GCF_003265705.2). Lineage (NCBI taxonomy): Eukaryota > Metazoa > Chordata > Mammalia > Carnivora > Otariidae > Callorhinus > Callorhinus ursinus. The sequence goes on along the minus strand of NW_027397089.1, from coordinate 17,720,397 downwards.
CAGGTCATGATCCTGGAGTCCAGGGATCGAGTCCCACATCGGGCTCCCTGCTTCTCCCTCTGACCCTCTGCCCTCTCGTGCTCTCTATCTCTCATTCTCTCTCTCTCAAATAAATAAATAAAATCTTTAAAAAAAAAAAAAGATGCTTTTTTTTTATTTCCCTTCTAATCTCTTCTTTGACCAATTGGTTATTCAGGAGTATGCTGTTTAATTTCCACACTATTTGTAGATTTTTCAGCTTTCCTCCTGTTACTGATTTCTAGTTTCATATCACTGTGGTCAAAAGAGATATTTGGTATGATTTTAATCTTCTTAAATTTACTGAGCCTTGTTTTGTGACCTATCATATGATCTATTCTGAAGAATATTCTATGTGCACTTGAGACTATTTATTTTTCTGCTTTTGGATGGAATGTTCTACATGGGTCTGTTAGATCCATTTGATCTAAAGTATTGTTCAAATCCAATGGTTCCTTACTGATTTTCAGTATGGACTATCTATCTTTTATTGAAAATAGGGTGTTAATGTCCTCTACTAATATTGTATTGTTTTCTAGTTCTCCCTACAGATTTGTTAGTATTTGCTTAATATATTTGAGTGCTCCAGTGTTGGGTGCATATGTATATTTATAATTTTATAACCTCTTGATAAATTCACTCTTTATCATTATATAATGACCTTCTGTTTCTTATTATAGTTTTTAACTTAAAATCTATTTTGTCTGATATTAAGTATAGCTACCTCTTCTCTCTTTTGGTTTCCATTTATATAGAATATACCTCCTACCTCTCCAGTTTGAGCCTATGTGTGTTGCTAAAGCTGAAGTGATCTTTCATAGGCAGCATATAGTTAGCTCTTGTTCTGTTTTGTTTTTTTAATCCATTCATCCACCTATGTCTTTTGATTGGAGAATTTAATCCATTTACATTTAAAAGAATTACTGATAGGGAAGGACTTACTAATATCATCTTACTGTTTTTTGGCTGTTTAGTAGTTCCCTTGTTCCTTTTCTCCTCTCTTGCTGTTTTCCTTTGTGAATTGATCATTTCTGGTAATAGTATACTTTGATTCCCTTCTCTATCTTTTGTGTACCTACTGTAGATTTTTGCTTATGGTTACCCACAAGGCGTACAAGAATATCTTATAGATATAATAGTGTATTTTAAGATGATAAGATCTTAACTTTGATCATAGACAAAAACTACACTTTTACTCCCCCCCCCACACACACACACACATTTTAGGCTTCTGATATCAAAATTTACCTGTTTTTATCATTTATATCCATCAACAATGTATTATGACTATAGTTATTTTGAATACTTTTGTCCTTTAATCTTTGTACTAGAGTTAGTAAGTTAATGTACCACTATATTATAGTATTACAGCATTCTGAAAATGGCTAAATACTTGGCTTTATCAGTGGGTTTTATATTCTCATATGTTTTCCTATTACTAATTAGCATCATTTCATTTCAGTTTGAAGAACTACTTTCAGCATTTCTCATAAGGCAAGTATACTGGTGATGAATTCCTTCAACTTTTGTTTGTCTGGGAAAGTCTTTCTCTATTTCTGAAGAACAACTTTACTGGATAAAATCTTGGTTGGCAGTTTTTTTATTTTCCTTAAATATACCATCCCATTCTCTCCTGGCCTGCAATGTTTCTGCTGAGAATTCCACTAACAGCTTTGTGGGGGTCCCCTGTATGTCAGGAACTTTTTTCTTTTTTTTTTTTTTTAAGAGAGCACACAAGAGCAGGGCAGAGTGGCAAAGGGAGTGAGGAGAGGGAGAGTATCTTAAGCAGGCTCCACGCCCAGGGCAGAGCCCGAGGCTCAATCTCACTACCTGAGATCATGACGAAAGCCAAAATCAAGAGTCAGATGTTTAACTGACTGAGCCACCCAGGCACCCCTCTTGCTTTCTGTGTTTGATTTTAGACCACTTTATTATGTGTCTTGGATCAGATTATTTTTGGTTGAAATCTTGGGGAGATTGAGCTTCATGAACTTAGATGTCTACTTCTCTCCCAATATTTGATAAATTTTCAGCTCCATTTTTTTTTTTTTTTAAATAAGCTTCATGCCCCCTTTCTCCCTCTCTTTTCCTTCTGGGACTTCAAAAATGTGCTGATTGCTTCTTTTAATGGTACCCTATGGTTCAAGCAGACTTTCTTCATTCTTTTTCATTCTTTCTGTTGTTCTCCTCTAAACCAGATAATTTGAAATAATTTGTCATCTACTTCACAGATTCTTTCTTCTGCTTGATACAGTCTGTTGTCAATGCCTTCTATTGCATTTTTTTGTTTCATTTATATTCCTCAGCTTCAAAATTCTTTTGGTTCTTTTTTATAATTACTATCTCTGTTAAACTTCTCATTTTGTTTGTGTTTTGTTTTCCTGATTTCATTGAATTGTCCTTTCAGTGTTTTGTTGTTTGTAGTTCCCTGAGCTTCCTTAAAATAACTATTTTGAATTCTTTTATCAGGAAAATTGAAAACATCCATGGGAAGAGGGAGGGTGTCAGTTAATGGAAAACTGTCTTCCTTTGTTGGTGTCATTTTTCTTTGATTTTTTTAGGTTCCTCAAAGTTCTGTGCTGCTGTCTTTGCATTTGAAGAAACTGTCATCTTCTCCAGTCCTTATCGACTGGCTTCAGGAGAGAAAAACTTCCTTCAGTCCCTTAAAGATTCTGAGGCTTTCTCAGATCTTTTCTATGGATATCCCTGCTGCATACTTCTTATTCCTTTCTCTGGGGGAATTCATAAGATTGTATACCTTCTGTGTATCCTGCAAGTCAGGTCAAATGCTGATAACCTCCCTTTGCTTCCCCTAGGCAGTACTGAATGTTCAAGCTTATATAGTTTCTCCCAATTCTGCAGAGTCAGACCGGCTTTCTGCAAGAACTCACTAACTGTCTGCAGAAGTTCATTCTCACTGCTTCAGGAGTATACACAGGAGCTGGCCCACTATGAGGAGGTGCAGGGGTAAGGTACATGGAGCTCCTGAATGGGCTTCTTAATATAGTCTGCAAAGCTGTTAGTAGGATCTGCAGCCCTTTGATACATTCCACCCTGAGCCCTAACAGCTGTTTTCCCCATCATGCAATTCACTACTTAGTATTGTGGATGGGGCCAAAAAGAAGTTGGTCTCTTTGGTGGCATCCCACATACTGGAGAAGCTGGACACTCACTCACATACTCTCACTTTCCCCCACAGGAGAAATCCCGGGCTAAGGAGCTCTCTTTTGGCACTGAGCTATGCCTTGGGGGGGCGGGGGGCAACACAGGTAAAATGAAACTGTACCTGTTACCCTCTCCACTGTGTTCAATCTCTGATTTTTTTTTTTTTTTTTTTTTTTTTGCTCCAATGATGTGTTGGAACTTTTCTACTGGACTCCCAGGCTTCCACAAGGGCACTACTGTCCATGAGTGATTGTCAGTGCCAAAACTGGTGTTCTTCGCAGGAGGGAAAGGGACGAATGGAAAAAAATAAAAAAACAAAAAACCTCTTATTCCACTATAATGATAACATCACTCTTCAGTAGCACAAGGGTTATTCACCCACCAACATTCTGCCCTGGTTGCGGCCTATAATCATTTCTTAATGGTCACTTTATGGTTGAACATTTTTAATAACAAGTAGCATAATGTATTACAATATTCTTACAGTGTACTTAAGTCTGAAACATAACTTTTCCCCTTAATTAAATGTACTTCGTCTATGATGATTTGGGTTCTTTTGCTTAATATATATATGGTATATAAAGTATATAGTATATAATATATACAGGCAGGCACTTTTTCCTCTCTCTCACCAGCCTCTCAGCTGTCCCTTCCCCTTGCTATTTACATACCTCTCTAGAGCCTCATCATCACCTTCTATTTCTTTATTCCTCTGGGACTGGAAATAAGCTGAGCAAATTAGTTCTAAAATTTTAATAAAGAGATTTTAAGTAAAAGCCTAAGTATTGTACCTGTGATTTGAGTAGATGAACTATCATTTATACCCTTTTAATAATTTATTTATGCCTCCTTCACTCCATGATTTAGTCCCAGCTATGAAGGGCTACTTTATACCATCCCTAGTGCCCAGCACTGTACTTAGTACAGATAGGTAGGTAGGTAGGTAGGTAGGTAGGTATATAGATAGAGCTGATAAACATTTTGAGTAAATGAATTTTCAAATTCTTGACCAAATTTAAGACAGCATCAGTACAATCACACAAAGGCTTAAGATGCTTAGATTTTAAGACTAACTCTGCAATGAACTAGTTGTATGACGTCAGACAAATCATTTGACCTGTCTTCGTTTTACTTTCTTCATTAGTAAAATAAGACAGCTAGACCACACGATCTTTACATATCTCATATATTATACATTTTAAGATCATCTATTCTGATTACTAATCAGCTCTGTTTTCTTAAATAATTAAGATTATAAAATAAGTCACCTCCAGAGACGCATTCTGATTGAATACTGATCGACTGGCAAATACTGTAGGTCCACTTTGAGTGGAAAGGAGAGCCATAAAGGTGGTGGCAAGAAGCAAAAGTTTCAATTTTAAAGTTTCCCATACTGGCCCAATCCCAGCATTTTACCTATAAATCACAGGCTCTCCAGCCAGATAGAATGTAAATGTTAAACTTCATAAAGGTAGAGGTATGGGGACAGTGACATGTCTTGGTCAGCTGGAGGACAATCTTGTAACACCTATGGTACAAAATATGGAATGACGGGAGAGGAAGAAATAGAATGATACTGCAGATAAACTATCTTTCAATTTCACCTCCAGCACACTCTGGGAGAGAGAACAGGTGACACAGTCAGTGCACAAAGGAACCCCGCTCAGTTTTTCTATCACACTTTGTTCACATGTAGAACAGATATTGGAATCTCACTAACATCAAAAAGCATTTTAAACATTTATTCCTTGAAAATGTATTAAAACAAAAACTGAATACATACTGTCCACTTAGCATTGTGCTAAGACACATGAAAGACAAAGATTACTCAGACATGTTTTCTACCTGCAAGTGTTTGGACTAGTTAAAGGGAAAAAAAGTAAAGAAACCATAAAATGCAACTTAATTACTACTTCAAAGTAAGTGTAAGATAACCACTTGCGCACAAAAAAGGGACTAATTTTTTCCAGGAAAGTAACCTTTAAGCCAAATTTAAAATAATATAGATAAAATGATGAGGTTGACTGAGAGCAAACTCCAGGCCAAGGGAACAGCTTGTGTGAAGTCATAGAAGCATGAAGCTAAGTGTATTCAATTACTGTATTCAATTATAGCATTTGTGGAGTACAAGAGTCAAAGAATGAGACCTGAAAGTAAAGTAGGGAGACTAGGTCACAGAGGGCAGTCGTTGTGTGCCACTATAAAGAGGAACTGGACTTTACAACGAGCATATGGGGAACACTGAAGAATTTTAAGCAAGGTAATAATATGATTAGCAGTGAGGACAGAGAAGAGAATGCTCTGTCAGCCATTCTGTAATAGGAATCAAAGGATTTGGTGACTGATCACTTAAAGGTGGGACAGAGTGGTGGGTAAGGCAAAGAAAAGTCCAGAAAGATTCACAGATCATTAATATTACCATTTCAGTAATAGTGGCTCCATTTAGAGGAATAGGGGGGAAAAAAAAAGAGGGGAGCAGGTTTAGGAAAAATGTAACAAATATATTTTGGTAAATGTGAAGTCTAAGAGACCTGTGCAACCTTCAGGTATAGTCAGAAACAAAGGATTAGAGTTTAGATTAGAGTTTTAGGACATTACTACCAGCAGGAGATAAAAAATTTGAAAAGTCACTGTTCTAATGAAAACAATGTGAAGTGCTGACGTCATCTTGGAAAACAATGAAACATGAAATGAGATGAGAGCTGAGAAAAGAATTCTGGAAAACTCAGAAACTTCTCAACTTGTGAGTGTTCAGATTATGAACAAAACCATAAACAGAGCCCCCCCCCCCCCCCCCAAAAAGCACTGGCTTTCTCTGCTACCAACACATGGAGCTACAGCTTTGGAACAACTTTAGATACATACTAAGCTCCTAGGAGCAGAGCTTCTTTTTTTTTTTTTTTTAAGATTTTTATTTATTTATTCATTATTCATGAGAGGCAGAGAGAGAGAGAGAGAGAGAGAGAGAGAGAGAGAGAGAGAGAGAGGCAGAGGGAGAGGGAGAAGCAGGCTCCCAAGGAGCAGGGAGCCCGATGCGGGACTCGATCCCAGGACTCCAGGATCATGACCTGAGCCGAAGGCAGACGCTTAACCAACTGAGCCACCCAGGCGCCCCAGGAGCAGAGCTTCTGAATGCACATCTAAGTGCAAGTAAGTAACGAAAGGGAGGTAGGAGAGAAACCAGGAAAGAATAGCAAGCACCATGGGAGCCCAAGGAAGAAGACATTCTTTAAAAAAAAAAAAAAAAAAAGGCATTTCATTACAAGCATACATTCGCTCAATAAATGGACAATCTACAAAGTACTACAAATTCTAAGCAATAAAAAATTCAATAGTGAACAAATCACCATCCATGTCCTCTAAGAGCTTGCAGCAAATGCTCCAGCAAAATCAAGTAAGATAAAAACTAAACATTCGCCTTTTGGCTTGGCTTTTACAAGACTACAAATGACCTAGAGGCATGATGAGCTCAGGCACTGGACGACAGTGGGTGGACTGCTGAAGGAAGAGTGAGGAAGAGGAAACAACAGGTAGTAAGGCTGTCCCCAGGAACCGCGGCTGGGAACAAGACTCAAATGAGGCAGCAGAAAGAAGACATTAAGAAAATAACTTCCAGATATGCAGAACATCACATCAAGAGAATTAAGAGACACATGGACTCTAGGAGCTTACAATAGAAACAGTCTGACATAGACACATACATATAAGACAGAGAAGAATAACATTTTAAATTGATTCCATAATACATTCTAAAAGAGCCTGAGGCCTAAATTATTAAAATTACATCCAATGTTATGAATTTTGATTAATAATGATTTTCTTTCTACAGTTTGGTTTAAGTCAAGTTGAAAATTAGAAGGCAATCCTGGGGCCAAAGATATTCAATCACCCCCCAGAGAAAGAAGGAAAATGAATGAGATACCTTGATGCAGTGGGTGTTAAAGATATGCATGGGACCAATTACCTGGTAAAGGGAGATGCATGGAGTATTTTAGTATTGGGTTTACTGGCCCCTTCAAGAGATGCTAGAGAGAAGTCACAAAGTGTTGGGGGTGGGGAGAGATGGTGGAGTAGAAGCAAATAAATATTCTAAGTACTTACTAGAAAAAATAGTGTGATTTAGGTAAGTCCTGCTGACAAGTCTGTGTCAGTTTTATCATCCCAGCTGGTTCAACATATTTCAAAATAGCACATGACATGACCTATATACATACCTGGAGAAAAAGAAAGGTCTTATCCTTGTCCAGCTAACATTGTAGAGGCAAGATGGCAAGTAGAAGGCAGCGTATGACCTAACAAAACTACCTCATACTAGTATCTAAAATTCTCATCTCTGTAGTGGCAATTTGTAAAACTTATAACAAAGCTGGAAATCTTATGTAACTTTACTAAACATTATCAACTACATGAACTCATAAATATTTGCTTAATGAGAGGAAAACAGTCTCTTCATCTTGGGATCATCAAGGAACTGTTACCAGAAATGCACAAATTCATTTACTGCACAAGAAAAGCATGGGAACAATTCCATCTTTAACCAACACACGCTCATACTACCTTTTTCTTTAAAAAAAAAAAAAAAGTCTTCAAACTTCAAAAATAACTGAGTATGCCATCAATCTTTAAAAAAATAAATAAGGTCCTCTATTAATTATTTGAGACCCATATAAGAAGGAATAACCAAAATGAGGAAATAATGAATTAAGTTTTCTTTTTTAACAAAAGTGCTTCTATGTTACGGGATCTGGCAAAACTAGAGAGATTTATATACCTTTTCCTCTTTCCTTCTCTCCCCAACCCCCAAACTTGTATACAAGCCTAGTGTTATTCTAGTTAACAGCATATAGCTATAACTCTACAGCTGGGCAGACAAGCTTGGAAAATTAGGTCACAAGCTTGCCAGAGGGACTCCCATCATCTGTCTTGCAAGTCTGTATGACTTCCTCCTCCCTGTGATTCTGTTATACACTGCCCAAAAGGCAAGATAAGGGAAAGGTTATCAGGACTTTCTATAATAGCTACAAAAATATTTAGTCCACATCACTAACAATGTGGGAAAACACAGGCAGTTTTATCCTTCTACATTCAACATAGTAATCAGTGCTTTGATAAATATTTATTGAGAACCTTCTTTGCACAGAAATTGTTTTTTTAAAGTTCAATGCCAATCACGGCCCAACCTATACACGCCAGCTTACAACTTGAAAGCAATTCTTGATCCTGTTTCCAAACAATTAAGCTCTTTGCAATGCAAATAAAGATGTTTTTTGAAATAGATCGGTATGAATCTTTCATTCTTGGTAGCTAACTAGAAACACATGAGCCAAACACATTGTGGGGATCATTTCAATGGTGTGTAATTTGAGAGGTGTGTCAGAAAGTGCTTTGCTCCACTAAAGGAGTCCACATTTTTCTCTCTTGTAAGTAAAATGCAAAAGCAATGTTGCTTCATACAGCAGTCTTAAAGTTACCCACATTCCAAATTCAAGATAAGAAATATTTCCCCATCTCTAAAGATTAACACTTTACAACCAGCCTTAAGTCTCCAGCATGACTTCATTTTATGAATAATAGCTTCTTCGTTCCTAAAAGTTTCCAAGAACAAACTATGGAATAGTGTCTATAAAAATAACACGAACCATGCGTGTCTGATCTGATCTTAAATTAACCGTAACTGCTGAAAATCTTCCAAAGGTACTACCGCTGTACTATCATTTTTCCCAAAGCTCTTCATAAATAAATCTTCCTGTAGTGGAGTTACTGTAAAATCACACATATTTGAAGTACTTATAAATCTACAATATCAGTATATGTAAAATTATAATACAAAATGTGAGTATCTTCACTGTCTTAGAAGTTAGAAGGAAGGAGGGAGAGGACAGGAAGGTTATTCTTTATTTTCCACATTTTTGACCATTTACCTAGAATCTGATCTTTAAGGTTTTATGCTTCTTTTAACTTAGGCTTCTGACATTTGTAAATTCAGTAAGGCTATAAATCTTATCTGTCTCAACTGCAGCATCTTCATTATTTTGTAATACACCTAGCACTTAATAGGCACTCACTTAGTACTTTTTTTCGTATTTCTTTATTGACATATAAATTCCACTAACTGAAACAAAACTATTTTCTATTAAAGCTGTATAAGTCCATGACTATTATATCAAGAAATTAAACTGAGTTGAATTAAACCAGTGACTCTGCTAATAGTTTAGCCAAATCCCTAATCTCGTATAACTAACTCACATACACATACCACAAGAAGAATTATTGGAGAAAGTTGAAATGATCAAACAAGCTCTATCACCACCACAACAAACAAAACTCACCCTCACATATGAAGGACAGTTCCATATGCATTTTATTGTATTCAGTATGCATTTGTGTACACATTCCTCTTGTACAATTTTCTTTTAAAAGAAATTTCGCCCCAATATTATCCTTCCCAATGACTGCTAGGGTTAACAGCAGTAACAAAACCTTGCTAAGAGTAATTAGAGAGGGAGGAATAAGAAGCTGAAGGATCACAGCTAGAAGTTTTTAAAAGTTCTTTCAGAAAAAAACAAAAACAACACTCTGAGCTGAATTAGTTTCTTTGACTTTTAAAAATTAAGCTATGTTCTCAAATCAATCCCTTGCAAAAATCTACAGGTTCTTGTCTTCCTTTGGAAGAGAGAAAAACTCAGGCTTGGATCTGCTACCTAAGGTAAAAAGCTTTCCCCCAAATTCATGTCCGCTCTCTCAAGAATATGTAACCAGGGGGCGCCTGGGTGGCTCAGTTGGTTAGGCAACTGCCTTCGGCTCGGGTCATGATCCTGGAGTCCCGGGATCGAGTCCCACATCGAGTCCCACATCGGGCTCCCTGCTCGGCGGGGAGTCTGCTTCTCCCTCTGACCCTCTTCCCTCTCATGCTATCACTCATTCTCTCTCTCTCTAATAAATAAATTTAAAAAATTTAAAAAAAAAGAATATGTAACTAGATCAGCCTCCATATATGAGTAAGCATTTGTTATACCTAATGTCTAAAATCCAAATAATGTCCACATTAGCCTAATAGAATTGATGTTAGCTAGAAAGATCTGGCTGTTAAATCTTGCAATATTAAGAATGCCCATGTCCTGAACCCAAAGTCTTTTGGGTTTATTTGAATAAATAATTAATATACATTTCTACCACATAATACAGTGTTACAATATGTATAATCAGAGTTCCCCAGATGTAGCTCATGAACAGCACAATAATGGTAAAAATGGTTTATAGGTTCCTGTGAAATTTTAGTGTTTCTACTTTTGTCACACCAAACTATTTCTATGATCAGATACTACCACCACTAGTTTTCCCAATCATTTACTTTATCCATTAGTCTGGAATCTTTTAGTTTGATCATATAAGTACCTTTGAAAACCACAAATATAAAACAAAATATAACTGGTAGCCATTAGGTTAAATTATCCCCCATTCTCAGGTCTTCTATTCCATAATAAAGTAATAGCTCACAAATTCATACTTTAAATATTCCATTAACTACCTGGCAGAGCAAGAAAATGGAAATAACTACTGGTAACAGATACAGGTGTAGGGCAGGAAGTCTCGGAGATAAGACTTTTATTCCTGTTTGAAGACCCTTTAGAAGGCCATGGAGTATTCCATGTAAAATTATTTTTTATATTATATGACTTCACTTGAGATATATTTGAACTCAAATTCTTAAAATTCCCTACAGTGTTAAGGGGCTCCTACAAAACAAAATGTAAAAAAAAAAAAGAAAAAAGAAAAAGAAAGAAAGAGGGAGGGAGGGGAAAGCCAGTAGCATATATTCTAATATACAAACAAAACCATAGTGGATCTTTCCTAATTAGTACAAAAACTGGTGTTAAAATGTATTCCAGCTCAAGTTAATCACTGTTAATGTATTCAGTCTGGACAGGATTTCATTATCTTCATAATGAGACTTACTACTTCCAAAATAATTTACTTACTACCCAAATAAGATGAAGGTGATGAGGGCTTCAATTACTCCTTTGTTTCAAACCCTCTAGCAGCCTAAACTTGACCTTCACTGTCATAACCACCATGAATGCCCCTTTTATTCAGACTTCACTCGCCACGACTGAGATCTCACCAGGCAGTGAGAAAAAGTTAGAACAGTAACTGGAAAGATAGCAAAGTAACGAAAGATACATGTTTCAACTAAGTCATCTGAGGATTGAAAAAAGCTGTCAGACACCGGGGCTAGAGGATGGGGTAAAACAAGGATGAGGGGAGCAAGGTGGAAAAGGCATGTCAAGGGAAAACCTACACAGTCATTCAACTGCTTCAAAATTTTTATGACTATTTTCTTCATGAGGCCATAGAAGGTAGCAAGTCTCAAGATAGTTTTGAAAAATGTGAAATATGACCAAATGCATAGATCTTACAGTAAATGGTGCTAAAACTTTTTCTCTCAATTATTTGGATAAGAAACATAAAAAAATTAAGATAATATGAAATGAAAAGTTGAAACTTTAAACATTTTATTCCGTAATTCTACAAAGATAGCAAATCTACTAATATACAAACAATATAGAATTGATCATTCCTAAATTTAAATGAGGTCATAATTTTTTATATTATTTTATTATTCTTTACATATTATTCAAGCTTGGCTATTGTGGATTAGTCATTTAAAAATAGAAGAGATGAGGGGCACCTGGGTGCCTCAGTCAGTTAAGCATCCGACTTTTTTTTTTTTTTTTAAGATTTTATTTATTTATTTGACAGAAAAAGTGAGAGAGGGAACACAAGCAGGGCGAGTGGGAGAGGGAGAAGCAGGCTTCCCGCGGAGCAGGGAGCCCGATGCGGGGCTCGATCCCAGGACCCTGGGATCATGACCTGAGCCGAAGGCAGACGCTTAACCGACTGAGCCACCCAGGCACCCCAAGCATCCAACTCTTGATTTCCACTCAGGGCATGATTTCAGGATCATGAGATCGAGCCCGGCATGGGGCTCTGCCCTTAGTGTGGAGTCGGCTTGTCCCTCTTTGTTCCCCCCCCCCGCCCCCAGCTTGTGTGCTCTCTCTCTGTAAAAGAAATAAAATCTTTAAAAGAAAAATAAGAGATGAGACATTAACAAATCTGTGGATTAATGTAAATCTAGTTAAAATCTTTAGAGGGCTACTTTCCTCAAAATTAACAACACCCTCTTTAATATAAATTCTTTAGACATACATATTAATTTCACACCTTTACATGCATGAGTATGGTGTGAAAAATGCTACAAGCTTTATCTCACTGACTAGATTTTTATCACAGAAAGAATTCCATTGCTTTTAAATTATTCAGAATAAGGCTCCCCAAAAGAACTAAAGAAAAGTACTACCAATAAAATTAATGTCTTCTCTTGACTAAAATGATCCTGCGATGTATAAAAAAAAAAAACACCAGCTGTAGTATACAGTACTGAAAATGAACAGATTATACACCACAAGTTTTAATAATGAAGATAAACATACTAAAGACAATTCAACCTAAAGGTAGGGTTTCTAATCAGTATTTTTCTATATTAAAAGGTAATATTTTAAAATCCCAATATATGGTTGGTCATAAAACAGTTAAAGTTTTGAAAACATTGGAAAGGAAATTGGAAATTACACATATACATACAAACACAAACAAGCTGAGCATGCTATTGGGGGGTGGGGGAATCTATACAGAGATATAGTAATGTTCTATTTCCTTCCATTTATCAAAGTTAAATGTATCTTCTCTATCATTACAAGTATATCTTTTTTCAAATTTAAAAGTCAACATATTTAAAATCACCTTACTGTATGTTCATGTCTAAAAATACCATTAACTTCAAATGTCAAAATTATTATAGAAGATTAAGCAAATTGCATTCAATGACAAATTTCACACATACTTTTCTTTATGGATTTGTTTCACTACTTGTACTTTTTTTAAAATATTTTATTTTCTAGTGAAAAATAGAACCAATTACAGTATTACAAAATATTACAAAAACTAGAATCAGCAAAAAAAATTACACAGTGTTTAATGATCACAGACTTTCTATTTCAGACACTGGAAACATTCTATTGTTGCACTAAACAAATAATATGTCAAAAATACACATGTATTTCTAGAATAAGGAATAATATTCTAATGGTGATATTCTAAAAGAAATATAACATTTTAATGGTGCTAATAAAAGACTTTCTAAATAAAATGAAATTCATATCAATAGCCTTTAATAGGACTTTAAAAATATAAAAATATGTTTTTCCAAGTTTTTTGGTTACTGTTGTTGAAGAATAGTTGAAGAATAGTTGACATACAATATTAGTTTCAGGTGATTCAACATTTACATACATTATGAAATAATTACCACAGTAAGCCTAGTTACCACCGGTTACCATACACAGTTATTACAGTATTATTGACTCTATTTCCTAAGATGTACTTTATATCCTCATGACTTATTTCTAACTGGAAATTTATACCTCTTAATCCCCTTCATCTTTTTGCCCAACCTCCCGTCCCCCCTCCCCTCTGGCAACCACATTTTGTTCTCTGTATTTATCAGTCTGTTTCTGTTGTTTGTTCCTTTGTTTTTTTGATTCCACATTCAAGAGAAATTATACAGTGTTTGTCTTTCTCTGTCTGGTTTGTATCACTTATATAATATCCTTTAGGTCTATCCACGATGTCATAAATGTCAAGATTTCATTCTTTTTTATGGCTAATATTCCATTGTGTGTGTATGTATGTATATACACACAATCATCTTTATTCATTCATCTATTGATAGACACTTAGGTTGCTTCCATATCTTGACTACTGTAAGCAATGTTGCAATGAACATATGAGTACATATATCTTTTCAAATTCAAGTTTTCATTTTCTTCAAAAAAATACCCAAAAGTGGAATTGCTGGATCATATGGTATTTTTATTTTTAATTATTTTAGGAAGCTCCATACTGTTTTCCATAGTTGGCTAAACCAATTTAAATTCCTTCCAACAGTGCTTGAGGATTCCCTTTTCTCCACATCCTTGCCAACATTTATTATTTCTTGTCTTTTTGATAATAGCCATTCTGACAGGTGTGAGGTAATATCTCACTATGCTTTTTATATGCATTTCCCTGGTGATTAGTAGTGATGTAGAGCATTGTTTCATGTGTCTGTTGGCCATCTGTATGTCTTCTTTGGAAAAATGTCGATCGAGGTCCTCTGCTCTTTATTTAATTGGATTGTTTGGGGTTTTCTGGTGTTGAGCTGTATTTTGTAAAAAAAAGATTTTATTTATTTGAGAGAGAGAGAGAGAGAGAGAGAGTGCGCACATGCACGAGGTGGGGGGAGGAGGAGAGGGAAGGGAGAAGCAGACTCCCTGATTCGGAGCCTGATTCGGGGCTCAATCCCAGGACCCCAGGATCATGACCTGAGCCGAAGGCAGATTTTTAACTGACTGAGCCACCCAGGCACCCAGTGCTGAGTTGTACTAAGTTCTTTATATTTCTGGATATTAATCCCTTATTGAACATATCATTTGCAAATATCTTTTCCCATTCAGTAGGCTGCCTTTTCATTTTGTTGGTTTCCTCTGCTGGGCAAAAGCTTTTTAATTTGATGTAGTCCCACTTGTTTATTTTTGCTTTTGTTGCTCTTCCCTAAGGAGACAAATCCAAAAAAATGTTGCTAAGACTGATGTCCAAGAGCTTACTGCTTAGGTTCTCTTTTAGGAGTTTTATGGTTTCAGGTATATTTTTACATATGGTATAAAAAGGTGGTCCAGTTTTTCTAACACCACTTACTGAAGAGACTTTTTCCCAATTGTATATTCTTGCCTGCCTTGTTACAGATTAATTGACCATATGAGAGTGTGGGTTGATTTCCGGGCTGTCTATTCTGTTCCATTGGTCTATTTTGTGCTAATACCATACAATTCTGAGTACTACAGCTTTGCAGTACAGTTTGAAATCTGGGAATGTGATACCTTCAGCTTTGTTCTTTCTCATGGTTGCTTTGGCCATTTGGGGTCTTTTGTGGTCCCATACAAATTTTAAGATTATTTGTTCTAGTTCTGTGAAAAATACTATTGGTGTTTTGATAAGGATTGTAGTGAATCTGAAGATTGCTTTGGGTAGTATGGATATTTTAATAATATTAATCTTCCAGTCCATGAATATGGGATGTCTTCCCATTTGTTTGTGTTTTCTTTAACTTCTTTCATCAGTGCTTTGTAGTTTTCAGTATACAAGTCTTTCACCTCCTTAGTGTATTACTAAGTACTTTGTTCTTTTTGTTGCTATTGTAAATGGAACTGCTTTTCTAATTTCCTTTTCAGATAGCTTGTTGTTAGTATATGGAAATGGAATTGATTTTTGTTTGTTGATTTTGTATCCTGCAAACTTACTGAATTTGTTTATTAGTTCTAGCAGTTTTTTTATGGAATCTTTAGGGTTTTCCACTGATTATATATTAGCATGTTATCTGCAAAGAGTAAGTTTTACTTCTTCCTTTCCAATTTTCTTGTCTGAATGTTGTGGCTAGACTTCCAGTACTATGTTGAATAAAAGTAGTAAAATTAGGCAACCTTGTCTTGTTCCTGATCTTAGAAGAAATGTTTTCAGTTTTTCACAGTTGAGTATGATGTTAGCTGTGGGTTTGTCATATATGGTCTTTATTAGGTTGGGGTATGTTCCCTCCTAATAAAGCGTTTATCATAAATAAATGCTGAATTTTGTCAAATGCTTTTACTGCATCTGAGTTGACCATATTAATTCATACTCTTCATTTTGTTAATGTGGTATATCACACTAATTTGCGGATATTGAAATATTTTGTATCCCCAGAATAAATCCCACTTTATCCTGGTATAGGATCCTTTCAATATTATTAAATTCAGTTTGCTAAGATTTTGAGGATTTCTGCATTTATGTTCATCAGGAATATTGGTCTGTAATTTTCTTTTTTAGTAGTGTCTTTATCAGGTTTTCATATGAGATTAATGCTGAACTTAGAGAATGTATTTGGAAACACCTCTTCCTCTTCAATTTTTTGGAACAGTTTGAGAAGGATAGGTATTAACTCTTCTTTAAATTGTTTGGTAAAATGTAACTGTGAAATAGTCTGGTTCTAGACTTTTGCCCCTCTCTTTAAATATAAACTTCCTTCTATTGATGTTCATTTTTTTCTATTTTGTCTTTCCTTTTCTTCTCCCCTTATATTCAAAACACGATTTTTCAGCTGTAGAACTCTAACCCCCAACAAGCACATAATTCATACAATGAACAAATTATGTTAGCACATTGTTAAGTATTATGTTCAGGTTCTATTCAGAAACCATTCATAGCTCTTAGAATTCTGGATTGGCTCAAACAGGACTAGATGGTGCCTTTAAATGATGTTACATTCTAATGTTGCTCTGCTACTAAATATAAGCATCATTTGAGACAGAACCTCTGATTTCACCCCAAAACACACAAGTCCTCTTTCTTAATAAAATCACTTGAGTATCACAGGACTGGAAGGGAAAAAAAAAACAAAAAACACAAGAATTTATCTACTACATAAAGGACTATATTTAGAAAGTCATAGGATTAAAAGAGGAAATTCACACAATTCTTGAAACAGGTTTGAGATCTTTATCCTCTCCTACTATGATGCAATGAACACTGTATTGTATTGTTACTACAAAAATGAAAAATGATTATTCAGTTCTTTCTAATATCCCTATAGGCTCTGTGAGAATGCACAGAATTTCCCACTACTCCTGTCATGTCCACCCATCCTGCACGTCAAACATATTCATCTTTCTGCCTGGAATGCCCTAGAGTCCCACATCATACTCTTATTCTTGGCCTCAAAAATTCATCCTATAAAACCCAATGTCACACTCTTCAATAAAGATTCTTCTGATTCCTCAGCCACAGTGAGCCTCTCCCTTTGTCTATGTGATGAAATATAAATAAAATTCTTGTTCATTTAACCTACCCTCAACAACTGTGTCAAATAGGTACTATTATCGTTTCTACTTCCTAGGTAAGAAAACGAAGGGAGATAAAGACTTTCTGATTTCAAAGTCTATTCCTTGCTTGTTTATTTCATATATACTCTCATTAGTTCCGTAATCTACTAAAATGGTTGCCCCATTCTCTGGGTTCCCTGAAGACAGAAGGCAGAGATCCCGTCCCATTCATCTCTCTATTCCCAGTGTCTGGCGCAGAACAGATACTCCACAAATGCTCAATAAATGATGAATGAATGAATAAATGAAATGTAATGATGTTCAACTTACTCTGGGAAGAAAATTCCTCTTCTAAACATTCTTCTGTAACGAGTATGCTAGTAAGCACTTATTTCATTCAGCAAATATTTTGTGAGTGTATATCATATACTGTGCATAAAGGTAATTGAGTTTGGTTCCCTGCCCTCAAGGAACTTACAATTCAGTGAGAGAAAGGTATAAACAATTAGCTACTTCTACTATTATGTGTTTTATTTTTCCTAAACCCCTCAAGTTCTTCTCTTTAAAGGAACTTCATTCTTTATAATCATTTTCTAATAATTCACACCTCTGGGCCAATAAGATGCAGATCAGTCAACAGGAGAAAAAGAAAAAGGTTAAAATCATCTCCATGTATCTCAAAAACACAATTTTTGAGCCATTCTCATTTAACTCAGTAATTTAAGTAATGTACAATTTTAAAGAAAATAATAAAATTAAGGACACCTGATAGTAACAATCCTTGCACTTTTTCTTTTATGAGAGACCTCACAGCCAACTGGAAAGTTTTGGAGTCAAAAAGATCAAAGTTCCCATCCAAACTCTGTCCCTTTCTTTCCATATGGATCAGAGACAAGTCACTTTATCTTTCTGAACACATTTCTTACCTGTAATATGGAAATAAGGAGAACTGCCTTAAAGAGCTCTTGTAAGAGTTTAAAAAGATAATGTATATAACACCTGCCACACCAAAGCTGCTACTTTCACTATGTCAGACCTCATTAGATGCTTTTTGGAAGCTAATGGTTCTATCCGTAGCATAACAATATAAAAATTCTGGCCCCA
Source organism: Callorhinus ursinus (assembly GCF_003265705.2). Lineage (NCBI taxonomy): Eukaryota > Metazoa > Chordata > Mammalia > Carnivora > Otariidae > Callorhinus > Callorhinus ursinus. The sequence continues at coordinate 17,702,161 of NW_027397089.1, read as the reverse complement.
ATGTCAGTAACAGTGTTATTGACACATCAAAAGAAAGGTACTTAAAAAAAACCACTTGTTTCTGGCAAGAAGAGTGGCATGGGATACAATTCAAGATCATACAGTTAAGTCTCAAGTTTCTAGATGGTACATACATCATCTGCCTCTTCTCAGCATACACCTTACAAATCCCTTATTTCAGATCCTCTCTGCGAAAAAGAAAACCTTATTTATTATTTCTTATGGTTAAATCTGAAAGAACTGATAGATATCACTCTGTATTAACAATTCCACCTTCCAGGTGCCTGGGTGGCTCAGTCGGTTAAGTGTCTGCCTTTGGCTCAGGTCATGATCCCAGGGTCCTGGGATAGAGTCATACATCAGGCTCCCTGCTAAGTGGGGAGCCTGGTTCTCCCTCTCCCTCCTGCTTATGCTCTCTATCAAATAAATAAATAAAATCTTTTTTTAAATAAAAAATAGAGGGCGCCTGGGTGGCTCAGTTGGTTAAGCGACTGCCTTCGGCTCAGGTCATGATCCTGGAGTCCCTGGATCGAGTCCCACATCAGGCTCCCTGCTCGGCAGGGAGTCTGCTGCTCCCTCTGGCCCTCCCCCCTCTCATGTGCTCTCTCTCTTTCATTCTCTCTCTCTCAAATAAATAAATAAAAATCTTAAAAAATAAATAAATAAATAAATAAATAAATAATAGAATCTTTTATTTAAAAAAAAAAAAAACAAACACAATTCCATTTTCCACAAATGTCCAGAAACCAATCTCAACACACAGTCTATATGTATTACTACATTTTAGTTTCCAAGTCATTTCTCAACTGTTTCCCTTAAGGAATTTTGCAGAAGGTTTTTAAAAATCAAATAAAAACACTTTCTTTTCAATCCTAAGCCCAATTTATAATCTACTTGACTGAAAAATCTCATTTCCTTGGTCCTGATACAACTGAATAAAGTGAATCTAGACACAGACTTTACACCTTTCATAAAAATGAACTCAAAATGGATCAAAGACCTAAAAGTAAAATTATAAAACTCCTAAAAAAAAAAAAAGGATAAAATCTAGATGGCCTTGAGTTTGGCAATGAATTTTTAAAATACAACACCAAAAGTCTATCCATGAAATTGACAAGTTGGGATTTAGTAAAATTAAAAACATTTGCTCTGAAAAGACAGTTAAGAGAATAAAAAGAAAAGCCAGACTAGAAGAAAATATCTGCAAAATACATATCTGATAAAGCGACTGTATGAAAAAGATATAAAGAATTCTTAAAACAATAAGAAAACTGACCACCCTATTAAAAAAAGGGCGAAAGTTCAGAACAGGTATCTCCCCAAGGAAATATACAAAAGACAGCAGCATATGAAAAGATGTTTAACATTAAATGTCATTAGGGAATGGCAAATTAAAGCAACAATGAGATATTACTATACCTATTAGAATGCATAAAATTCAAAAAACTGACAATATCAAAAATTGACAAGGATGAGAAGCAACAGAAGCTTGCATTAATTGCTGATGGGAATGCAAAATGGCACAGCCACTCTGGAAAACAGTTTGGCAATATCTTATAAAGCTAACAATAATCTTATCATATTATCCAGCAATCATGTTCCTAGGTATTTACCCAAAAGATGTGAAATCTTGTGTCTACACAAGAACTTGTCCATGAATATTTGTAGCAGCTTTGTTCATAGTTGCCAAAAACTGGAAGCAACAAAGATGTCCATCGATAAATAGATACACAAACTCTGATACACCCACACAATGCAAAATTATCAAGTGATAAAAAGAAATGAGCTATCTAATCACAAGAAGACATGAATGAACCTTAAATGCGTATTCATAAATGAAAGAAGCCAGTCTGAAAAAGCTGTATGATTCCAATTATATGATGTCTGGAAAAGGCAAAACTACAGGGACAATTAAAAAAAAAAAATCAGTGGTTGTGGGGGAGGGGGAGAAGAGGGGAGGGGTGATTAAGGGAGTGATAAATGAAGAACAGGGGTTTTTTAATGTATGATACTTTGATACTATTAGTAATGGATACATGAAATGATGCATTTGTCAAAACCCAGAGAACTTTACAGGTCAAAGAGAGAACTTTAATGTATGCAAACTTTAAAAAAAAAAATCATTTAAAAAAAAATCATTTAGAAGGTCAGAAGGATCCCAGGATGGAACAAAAATTGTAACAAAAGGATCTGATACTATTTTTTTTTTTGAAGATTTATTTATTTGACAGAGAGAGACACAGCAAGAGAGGGAACACAAGCAGGGGGAGTGGGAGAGGGAGAAGCAGGCTTTCCGCCAAACAGGGAGCCCAATGCGGGGCTCGATCCCAAGACCCTGAGATCATGACTTGAGCCGAAGGCAGATGCTTAATGACTGAGCCACCCAGGCACCCCTGACACTATTATTACTGTGTGCAACTACTTCACTAAGTGGGATAGGACAGAAAGGAATGGAATCTAAACTAAAAGCAAAAGGAACTGAAATAAGAACTGTACTCTAGTTGATAAAGTTGTTTCTCACTCTCTGTAAAGAGAATATGTTAACAATTTCAATACTGCTATAAGTATATAAACGGATTGACAATTACGTAAATGTATGACAGACGGTGGGAGCCAGGTTTCTTTTCATGGTTGGAATGAGTTTACAGATAAGCAAGAAGAGAAGGCCAGACGATACAAATGGTAATGGGGTAGGCAGAGTTGTAGACTCATATTATGTTATAGACCCAAAATATGAACTCATATTTTGCTTAACATGGATACATATGACTACATAGAGAAATATGTATAGATAGGTGTAAATACAGGGTTTGTATACATACATATGTTTCCTGCTCTGCAAATAAGAGGGTCTAGAGGCAATGACACCCCAGTAGCAACAAGAACCCAGCAAGCAAATCTTGGCTTCTAATACTATTTCCCAAGAAGATGAAACAGATTCTTTCCAGCTAATTCTAGGACTGGGACAGGAAAAGGAAATATAAAAGATGACTCTGGAGCATCTTTTAATGCCAGAAAGTAAGGAAATGATTAAAAAAAAAAAAAACTCACATTGATGGAGACATGTCAAAGGGACACAAGAGCCAACTGAAAGACCTCCCAATGGCCAAAGCTGAAACAACTTGAGCAACAAAATAAAGTAGTACTGGATTATAACCCAAAGTATATAATGTATATCCATGAGTACAGACCAATATAAGTAAATGACTGAGTAAATACATAAATGGGGAGAAAAGAAAAATCTGCCACGCAGAGTGATTCTAAATAATCTATCTAGATACCCCACCCTCAAGGAGGAGAAGTAAAACTATCCACTCCTTAAATGTGTGCTGTACACAGTGACTTCCTTCTAAAAGTACAGCATGGAGAGAAGAAGAGTAACTTTTCAGGACAGAAACCTACCAAACACTAACTCGGACAGGTAATCAAGATCATTGTCAGCAGTGATAAGTCATGTTGATAGCACATACCTTTTATATGATGTAATAAAAACAGCATTTTACTTCTGTGATCTTCCTTTCAAAAGACTAAAAGCCGTGTCTGATCATGAGAACAAAGTCACACTAACTCCAACTGAAGGGCATTCTACACAATACCTGACCAATACTCCTCACAACTGTGAAGGTCATCAAAAACAAGGTCTAACAAGCTGTCACAGACAAAAGGACCGTAAGGACACATGACAACTAAGTGTGATGTGGTATCTAAGATAGTAGGGTCCTGAAACAGGAAAAATGACATCAGATAAAAACTGAGGAAAGCTAAATAAAGTGTGAATTTCAGTTAGTAATGATGTACCAATACTGCTTCATTAATCATCACAAATACTAATATAAGATGTAATAAGAGAGGAAGTTGGGTAACAGTGTATATAAGAAGTCACTGCACTATCTTTACACTTTTTCTGTAAATCTAAAACTGATCTAAAAAATAATATATATATTTTTTTAAATACCATCTAAGAATATATCCAGAAATCACTGAAAAGGCTGTAGTGAAGCACTGAACACCTTCCCTGCATACATTAAACTTAAAATGTTGACAACTATGTTGTTACAGAATTTTCCTTAAGAAACTATTTTCAATCACTAACAGCTGCAAACAATTTCATGCAGTAATTCCCAGCAGGGATGTACTATAGCTAAACTACTTTAACTAAAATTCCACTTTCCCCCTTACATACCATTGCAGATGTCTGAAAGTTTGTAACCTGTCATTAACTTAGGTTGTTCTGTGATGATCCAAATCTGTTTAATACAACCCACCAAAGCTAACTTAAATTTTATATAAATGAAATCAGTGCTAAAATACTCACCCAGCAAAACTTCAAGCATCTTAAGAGAAACCTTGAGAAAAACTATCATCTCTTATTGTGGATACTATATTCTCTTATACAAACCATGGTTTAAGTGAGCTCTTGCAAAATCAAAATAGGGAAATGAAAAACAGGAGAGTCAGCAGGAAAAAAAAAAAAGGCAGTGAGTGAACATGTATGTAGCGTAACACAAGAAAAGGAAGGGTCTAAGATTTGGGGTCAAATAAAAACTGAAAGCAAAGAGTACGAAGCCTATGTTATAGCACAGAAAAGGACTGATACCTGAAAAGTATCAGCATAAGTAAAAAATTGAAAAGAGAAAAAATTAGAAATGAAAACAAAATATTTTCGTTTGATCGGAAACAAGCAAAGTGTTCAAAATTAGACATTAGATTCCCAACAGAACAAACCAGAATAAACAAATGCTGACAAATCACCCCAAATACAACTTCAAGTATTCTCCCATCATCAATAAAAGGGTGAAAATTACTATTTATTGATATTCAATGACATTGGAAAGTGGGAAGAAAAAAGATTTCAAAGAGAATGTACCAAATATAGTGAACAGTGGTTATTTCAGAATAGTGGAATTAAAAGTTTTCTTGTTGGGGCACCTGGGTGGCTCAGTCATTAAGCTTCTGCCTTCCAGCAGGTCATGATCCCAAGGTCCTGAGATTGAGCCCCACGTCAGGCTCCCTGCTCAGCGGGAAGCCTGCTTCTCCCTCTCCCACTCCCCCTGCTTGTGTTCCCTCTCTCACTGTGTCTCTCTCTGTCAAATAAATAAATAAAATCTTTAAAAAAAAAAAAGTTTTCTTTTCATTTTTTTTTTCTGCTGTGGAGTGAATGACTTGTGGCATTTTAAAAAGTCTTAATCTATGAAGTCTGCACTAAAGGCTTTCTATAAAATGTTATTACATTTGTGATACCTTTTAGTGGCAGTTCTATAAAGTGCATTATTTCTCTAATTGTAAGTCAAAGTGTGAACTCATGACCAAAATTTTTTCACACTAGCAACTTAAGAACTATAAGAACCTGTCCAAAAAACTCCAATTCCAAACTGAAAAGCTATACTAGGTGAGAGAGGATGACATTGACTTTAATTTCAATGACCACAGGATCTACATTTACTGCACACTTTGCAAAACCCAACTCCCTTTAGAATGGTATCCTCTCAGTAGAAATAAATTAGAAGCAAAACACAACACAGCTACTTTGCTGTTTCTGTATATATCCATGTTTGTGTATGGATACATATGTATACACACATATATCTATATGTATATGAATATAACTATATATACACATACACATACATATAAAGTCATCTGGGAATCCTAATTCTCCTATCTCCCTAAAGAATAACAAAGCCAGGGACGCCTGGGTGGCTCCGTCCTTAAGCGTCTGCCTTCGGCTCCGGTCATGATCCCAGGATCCTGGGATCGAGTCCCACTTCGGGCTCCTTGCTCGACGGGGAGCCTGCTTCTCCCTCGGCCTGCCACTCCCTCTTCTTGTACTCTCTCTGTCTCTCTCTCTCTAGCAAACAAATAAATAAAATCTTAAAAAAAAAAAGCCAAAATCAAGCTGTTCATATGCATCTGAAACCAAGTTTTACCTGAACTCTTAAGACATTACCTATTCTTATATGACAAAAACTGAAACCTTCAAAAGAAAAGCAGTAATACATTTCATTAAAATATATTTTGTAAAGGAGAACTCCAATTCTTAATGCTCTACCGCCCTAGACGTCTCTGGTTTTCAAACCCTAATACCACAGGCGTCTTACCCCCAAAGAGATTCCAGCAGTACTATGGGTCTACGGGAAAATAAGGATATGAGAAACAATGCAAAGGAAGAGAACAATCCATGCAAAGATTTTTGCATACAGATAGTCCTTAAAAGGAAAGAAGAGTGACCCCAGGAGAAGCGAGCCGGGGGGGAAATCTACTCCAAAGGCATTAACTGACAAAGACACCAGAAAGGCCATCTGCCAAAAGTAAAATGGTGAGTAAAGTGGAACAAACTAAGAACTGAAAGTCAACAGGAATCAGGAGTGACAACTATTCAAAAACAAAGAGTTACCTTAATTTGAGAGGGTATGCGATGGTGGGACCTTGCCCCAAACTACCAATCTGAAAAGACACCCCTCCATTTGAGGGTGGGGAGGGTAGCTCTCGAAACCCCAAGCCTAAAATAAGCTGTGAGAATACCGGTTCCGACGACGCCCCACCGACCAGATAAGCGCAGGTGTATGTCCGGAAGCTCAGGTTACCAGGAACTATCACAAGGACACTGATAATCTTCTCTGCCCACCCTCCCGGAGCCCTGGGTTCGGCAGGCGGCTGGGCGGCCGAAGGTCGGCACCCGCTCCGCGGCGCCCCACGACCGGGCGCACGGACGCGCTCCGGTAGCAGCGCCACGGCACACCTGGCCCCCAACACCAGCCGAAAGCAAAGTGAATGAAAGCCGACGCGGCGCCTGGCACCGCTCCATCCAAGCACACAAAAGCGGATTTTTAAAAATCGAGGCTGAGTTCAAACAGCTGGACCCCCGGCCGGCGCCTTTCGCCCGAGGGGCTCTTACCTCGGATCCGCCCTCGGGGCCGTGGCTTTCCCCGGAGGCGCCTCGAGGCGGGACGAGGCAGGAGGCGGCCAGGAGAAAGCCCCCGACCTGGATCACGGCCTTCCAATCCTCCGCGAGCCGCAAAGCCGCCGTCTGCGCCCGGCTGGAGAGCAGCGATCTCCGGGGCGAGCACAGCGCCGGCCTCGCGCTGGGCAAGACCGCCGCGCCAGCCGCCGCCTGTGAAGTCTGGAGCCGCCCGCCGGCTCACCCGCTCGCAGCCAAAGCCAGCCGCGCGCCGCGCATGCCCACTACCCCTGCTAGGAGCGAGTGAGAAGGAGCGCGCGCGCGCGCCCGGCTCGGTCCGAGCTGGCTCCAGTCTCCGGGTCTTGCCGGCAGCCGAGCAGCAGAGTATCTGGTCGACCCCAACGCCGGAGGTGCACTGGGCGGTGGGGCCGGGTGGGCGGGAGAAGGGCGGGAGAAGAGAGGTCAGGGTGCCGCGCTAAGTTATCGAGGCCATCAAAGTCGGGCCAAGGTTCCTAGCTGCGGACAGGTTTCGAGAAGTGCCCTAGCAGGACCGACTAGCAGCTGGGAGACGCGGGAGGGAGAACAGAGCGTGTGGAGAGGTTCGCCCCCGGGCAAGGGTTGATGCCCCTGGCCATGGGAGCGCCCAGTTACAGCACCCCGGGTCCTGGCGCACAACTCGTGCGCAGAAAGCTCGCCGCGCCCAACCACCCGCCAACCTTCGTCTTCCTTCTCGTGGCCCTGGCACCTATTTTCCCCCTTTTGTCTCTTTCCTCTTTTTTGTTTCTTTTCATGCCATCAACTGGTGGCACCCAAGGGCCTCCGTGCGGTCCTTAGCTCCAGCCAGCAAGCCCAGACCCGCTTCGCAAGCCTGCCTTAGATCCCATTCTTCACGTAGTTCTTGCCAAGAGCCTGATGTGGTTTGAAGTAGTGGAGATTCTTTCACTTAATCCCTCTCGTAACTTAACCAACCCTCGTAATGAGCAGCTCCATGAGTAGCTCACTGAGCCACTAAATGAGAAGCCCTGTAGTCTTCGAGCGTTGTATTTTCCTACTCTTAAAACATTCATTGGTCGTAGCTATGCCCCCTTCCTGTTCTAACTTCTTTAAAGGCAATTGACTCTCAGAAATCAACGAAGATAAACTTGGTTAAAACAGAGTGGACCTGCTTGCTTTGTGAGACAAGCAGAAGCACATAGCAGTCAGGGGAAACCATTATGCTAAAAGTTCAAATAGATGTTAAGTCCAGTCCCCTATCTTAAGTAGAAATCCTCTGCAATATTTCCATCATACTATCATCCACTTAAACTTTTACAATGTTGGAAATCTTTATATTTATTGGTATTATGTATAATGATTATTCAATTTACCTATGTCAGGAACTAAGCAATTTTTATGTATTATTTATAATCCTTAAAATGAGATAGGCCTTATTATCCCTATTCAACAGGGAAGTAAAGCTCAGAAGTATCATCTCTTTTGCCACAGCCAATACTGATGCCAGAATTAAAGCCCAGGTCTGCTTAAAATGTCTATAATCATTTGCTTTGTGAACATCAATTCAGCTTCCCTTAACACCACTGGTGCTGATTCTGACCCCTAAGAATTAATTAATCTCACTCTTTACAGACATTGCAGGCCTTGAAATATTTGAACCAAACTACTAAGTAACTATCAGAATATCTAATATTTTTCTATTTTTCAAAATTTTTAGGTCCTTTTATTTGTCAAATGAAATGGTGAGCCATCATAACCACACTTTTTACCCTGCTTTGCATGTTCTTCAACTTTTCCTTTTCCTTCTTAAATTGTGCACTCAAAAGAGAACACAACATTCAAATACAGTGGGCTATGAACTTTGTTAAAAAATGATCAGTAGCCCCTTGAACCAAGCATACCCTGTCAGTAAGGTATCCCAAACTTGTGTTAGGTTTTTCTTTTAGCAAATGTATTACTTAGAGTTGAATAAAACATCCAAGTCTATTTTACATAGACTACAATTAAACCATAGCTTCCACCTTACATAGTCTATGTTTCTATAATTCTACATGTTTAAACCCAATTTTTGCCTTTGATCCATATTAAATTTCATCTTGTTTTAAGACATAATTTGAGATTTTGAAATCTTATTAGTCATCACTTTTAACTTATAGTCATCTGTGAAGTTAATGAACATAGCTTCTTTGTTTCCACTTAAATCTAATAAAATTATATAAAACAGGCTTAGAAAAGAATCTTGTAGGGGTGGCTCAGTCAGTTAAGCGTATGCCTTCGGCTCAAGTCATGATCCCAGAGTCCAGGATCAAGCCCCACATCCGGCTCCCTGCTCAGCGGGGAGCCTGCTTCTCCCTCAGCCTGCTTCTCCCTCTCCCTCTGCCTGCCGCCCTGCCTGCTTGTACTCTCTCTCTCTCTCTCTCTCTCTCTCTCTCTCTCTCTGTGTCAAATAAATAAATAAATAAAATCTTTTGAAAAAAAATAAAAAATAAAAGAATCTTGTAGCCCACCACCAAAAATAATCTCCAAGATAATAATTTATGAACCAACACTTTTTGAGATCAAGCACTTTAGTTCATGCAATCATACTATAACCTACAAGGATTTCATGAATGGTTTTCTAAATGCTTTACTGAAATGAAAATTCACTGCCTCTAGCAAGCCTAAATATATCAGTCCAAGTACCTATTAAAGAAGGGGGGGGGAACAAAGCAAAGCTAGTTAAACAGGATCCATTTTCAAATTAACCCATTCTGGCATCAATGATCCCCATTACCTTTTCTAAGTGCTTAGAACCAATGTTAATCTCTTTTATACTTTTGCTGAGAATCGTTCAAACTTGCCTGTTCATAGTGACACCATATACAAGTGTCCCCTTTCTAAAAATCTCATTTTTTATGTTGGTATACGGGATGAGAATAATGCAAGACAGAACAAAGAAAGATAAACGGAATGAATAGGGTCTTTCAGATGTGGAGAGAGTTTGCAAAACTTGAGGAACGGAGTAAGTCTACAGCTGGGTGTAAAGCTATATATAGAAAATGTGAAGAAATTTTAGTGGCTGAATGTATGTAATCTGAAGACTACGAGCTATATTTAAACTACTGAGGAATCAAATATATTCTTCAAATACCCATCCCCATTCCAATCTCCCAATCTAATGCCTGAATATCATTTAGAGACTACTGTGTGTAGCTTTATAGGCAGTCTTTAAAGCAACTAATGCAAAACATATCTGTAGATAAATTTGAAAAGGTATACAGGCATCCCTTGTTTTATTGCACTTCACTTTATTGCACTTCAAAGATACTGGGTGGGGTTTTTGTTTGTTTGTTTTACAAATTGAAGGTTTGTGGCAACCTCCCATCCAGCAAGTGTATCAGCACCTCTTTTCTTTTTTTTTTTTAGCACCTTTTTTTCAATAGCATTTGCTCATTTCATATCTCTGTGTGTCATTTTGGTAATCCTTGCAATATTTAAAACTTTTTCATTATTATATTTGGCATGGTGATCTGTACTCAGTGATCTTTGATGTTCCTATTGTTATTGTTGTGAGGCTCCAGGAACTAAAAACATACGCTATATCAGGTATAAAACAATGAAAAGAAGATTGGTGTAGCTATATTAATATCACACACAGTGGACTTAAGATAAAAAAATATTATTGGCGATGGACAAAGTTACCACTTAATGATAAATCAATAAGGAGAAATTGATAAATCCACCATTACAGGGGGATATTTCAACACCCTCTCACCTATTGATAAATTATTCATAATTTCATGTATATATAGATAGATATGGATATATAGATGTAGATCTATAGAAATACAACATTTAGAGAATGGACATTCTCATCAAACCCATAAGAAATATTTTCAAAAATTGGGGCACCTGAGTGGCTCAGTTGGTCAAGTTTCCGAATCTTGGTTTCTGCTGGGGTGGTCTCAGGGTTGTGATATCCAGCCCCTTGTCGGGCTCTGTGCTCAACAGGGAGTCTGCTTGGGATTCTCCTCCTCTCCCTCTCCGTCTGCCCCTCCTCCACTCCCCCCCCCCCAGGCTGGCCCACACTCTCTCAAATAAGTAAATCTAAAAAAAAAAAAAAAAAAAATATTTACATAAATTAACCAGCATACTTAATACATGTCAAAGAATTTGTAGACCAGGGGTTGAAAGACTTTTCCTGTAAAGGGTCAGATAGTAAGTACATTGGCTTTGCAGGTCTTTGTTGCAACTACTTAACTCTGCTACTGTAGCATGAAAGCTGCCATAGAAAATATGTTTATGCAATTCAGCTGTCCTTTCCTGCAGGAGCAAAGATAGTAATTAAATTAATGGCCATGACTGTTTTTCCAATAAAACTTTATTAGGAGCACTAAATTTGAATTTTTAAAAAGATTTTTGTTTATTTATTTGGAGAGAAAGAACGTGTGCAAGAGCTGGCAGCGGGGAGAGGTGGGGAGACAGAGGGATAGATGCAAGGCTCAGACTGTGCTGAGCATGGAGCCAGACTTGGTGGAGCCCCACCACCCCCAGATCATGACCTGAGCTGAAATCAAATCATTGGCTTAACCAATTGAGCCACCCAGGTGCCCCCTGATTTTGAATTTTCTGTAATTTTCACCCACCTCAAAGTATTATCCTTCTTTTTTTTTTTTTAACCAATTAAAATGTTCCAACCATTCTTAGTTCACTAGTGTAGAAAAACAGGTGGCAGGCTGGGTTTGTTGATCACTGATGTAGACCCTGTAATCTCTACTAAAGTCTCCCAATAGATTTAGAAATTAATAGACTAATTTTTTGAAGATTTAAGTTTAACTTAAAATCTATATAACAGGGCGCCTGGGTGGCTCAGTTGGTTAAGCGACTGCCTTTGGCTTGGGTCATGATCCTGGAGTCCCGGGATCGAGTCCCGCATGGGGCTCTCTGCTCAGCAGGGGGTCTGCTTCTCCGTCTGACCCTCCCCGCTCTCATGTGCTCTCTCTCTCTCTCTCTCATTCTCTCTCTCAAATAAATAAATAAATAAAATCTTTTTAAAAAATCTATATAACAGCACATTTTAATTTCTAAAGGTAAACTTAAATGGGATTTTAAAATAGACTTCTAAATAACTCATGGATCCAAGAAGAAATCAAGAATGAAAATTTAAAAGTATTCCAAATTGAATGAAGAGAAATAAATTTTGATATGTCCAGATCATGAAATATTCTATAGTGGAGAATATGAGGAAACAGCTGGTATGTTCAGCAGCATAGATAACTCTTAGGAGCATAACACTGACCGGAGTTCACAGATTTTGTTCAAGTTGTCCTTTGACAAAGCTTACGCCCAAACAAAACTAAACGATATGTTATCTAGGAACACATACACATGTGTTTAAAACTAGCATGTAAACAAGGGGATGTTAATTATAAAATTCAAGACAGTGGTTACCTCTGAGGGACAAGAAGGGAGATAGACCAGCAAGGTTGCCTAGATAAATTGCAATAGTGAGCCAGAGGCCTTCGCCTTACTCACAGTCCTTGCTCCTGCAAGAGGAAAAGATTGTTGAATTGCATAGAGAAGGGAGGACATTAATGCAGGAAGACGGCTTTAGCTATGGAGAGCTTGAAAGAGATGAGGCAGAAGGACAGCAGAAGGACAAGGCAATTGTCGATGCCAGTGATACAGCTACTATTCTTTTATTTACCTGGACACAGGTCATCGGAATGCCTCCTTCCTTATTATCCCTGACCTTTCAGTGACTCATGAGCTCTGTAGATATAACACTGCTTCCTAAGCAGGACCACCGATATTCTGTCCCTAATTTTAAGTGTGAATGTTTATTTTTACGGTACAATATATTTCTCCCAGAAATTCTTCTGCTTCTACAATTGAGGGAAATTTAATTTTTGAATCTGAGAGATATTGATCCTTTTATTACTAACACCTGAATATTTTTTATTTTTATTTATTTTTTATTTTTTCTGAATTTTCTTTAAAATTCAAAACAGACATCGTTTGTTTTATCTTTTTGAGATCATCGTATGCTTATTCCACAGAACTGGAAATTTGCCATTCAGAAGTAGCACTTGTTTCACTATTTGCCACTTTTTCTAGTCAAACTAGGCTTTTTATTTTTCTACATGTGTCTAACTAGAAGAGATTCAAAAGCGAAAAGTAAAATAACCATGGGAAAAAGTAAAATATATAGAAAAGTAAATAATAATCATCAATTTTAAGTTACAGTATAATCATGAAATGGAATTCTATCTTTTTTTTTTAAAGATTTTATTTATTTATTTGAGAGAGAGAATGAGAGATAGAGAGCACGAGAGGGAAGAGGGTCAGAGGGAGAAGCAGACTCCCCGCAGAGCAGGGAGCCCGACATGGGACTCGATCCCGGGACTCCAGATCATGACCTGAGCCGAAGGCAGTGGCCTAACCAACTGAGCCACCCAGGCGCCCGAAATGGAATTCTATCTTATGAATTGAAAAGAATGAGGTGGTAATTAACGACTAACCTGGGTGGACATCAAGATGTATAGTTGTTGGGGTGCCTGGGTGGCTCAGTCTACTGAGCATCTGACTCTTGGTTTCAGCTCAGGTCATGATCTCAGGATCCTGGGATCAAGCCCCTCATAGCGCTCTGTGCTCAGCACAGAGTCTGCTTAAGATTCTTTCTCCCTCTCCTTTTGCCCCTCCATCTGTTTGTGTGCACGCTCTCTCTCTCTCTCTCTCTCTCTCAAATAAATAATTTTTTTAAAGATATATAATTGTGAAGTGGGGGGGAGGCAAGTTGCAATGCCCTATACAGTATGAATTAATTCATATAAAAAAGAATGTAAGAGAAATACAAGCCAACATTTTAATAGCATTTTTATGGGGAGACAGGTGACAGTGTAGCTAGGAGTTACTTCTAGTCTTTCAGTTAACATATTTCTATAATATTTGAATTTTTAACTATGGATCCATATTATTTGGGGGCAGAGAAAATAACATAGTAATACTTTATTATCTATTGTGAATTTTGGGTGTTTCTGAATTCTTTACTCCTTCTATAACTAAGCCAGATTCAGCCCCAACATATAAAATTGTGTTTTTATGTCTTTACGTTACTGAGCTATAATAACTCTCAAGCTATTTAACAATTCCGTTTCCGTATGCTCATTGGCATTGCAAACACAGACTCTGTTTCCTTAAGTTGGCACCCAAAATTTGTTCTTCTTTGGCAGTAGAATCCTGGGGAATGGACGGGATAAAACAAAAGAAAACTCTTATTACAAATTTAGGTTTTAAAAAGCAAATTCAGATCTCTGAATAACCTTCTCACTCAGATAGCCCTGGTGCTTGAGAGAACCCCAACAACCTTAAAGATAATTTCTCTGATAAGTGTGTAAATCCAAGTCTCAGCAGGGCAAGAGCAAATATATCCCACAGATTCCATGTCTAATTTCATCTTAAAAGACTTGGAAACACACACACACATACACACACACACAGAGGAAAACCTCTAAAATATACTATAAAGGCTTGTTGACTTTCCAAATGCACTGCAACTTTCCTTTCCTCTAATGAACACTTGCAAATACTAAGTTTTCAAAGCATTTCCCACACTTTTGTACCACGTTAAGCAGAACATTTCTGATCTTATTAACCATAGGTATCATTGTGTGCATTCATGACTTTATAATCCCCTAACGCAAAGCTCTTGCAACTAAGACGTTTAAATCCTATGAAGGCACTCTGAAGATACCGTAACCTTCACAGGATCTTGCATGGGGCTTATTCCATATATTTCTAACACCCCCAGCAGGGTCTGTAATTAACACATTGTTTCTGCAGAAAAGATACTCACACAAATCAGAATAAAGTTTGTAAGTAAACTTCTATCAGTTCAGATCAGATTTGGGGCCAAACAAGTGCAATGCAAGTAGGGCTCTGTCAGCAGATGAGATTTGAAAAACAAATAAACAAATAATTATTTTTAAAAATTGGAATCTTTCAACTCAACATTGCAGATTAAGTCTTACGCACCTGTATGGGGGTGCCACAAAGGGTAACTGCATTATCTCCCTCAATAGCTATCATTTTGAGCCCTTGATATCTGCTTCTTTAAGTCTTTCTGCCTTTTCTGGGCAGCTGGGCGTCCCTCCATCTACTTAATGGATGTAACTTCCTCTACCGTCTTCTGCCTTGGTAATTATTACTTTTAGTCTGCTGTGACTTAAAACAATGGGCAACCAAATTATTATAATTGTGTATGAAATTTGACTAAGTAGGTTTTACATAGGGAACTCAAAAATTACTTTATGATAAGATATATAAATTTTGCTCACATTCTTGATGACACCTTTTCAACAATTACGAGGCTTTTTTGTTTGCTAATGATTAAATCTTCGAGATTGTTATCCTTTAAAAATTAACTCCAACTTCTTGCTCTAAAAAAAAAAAAGGAGTTTCATTTTATAGAGGTCACCTACTTACAAGGACTGATATTTTATGAAACCATGTTATTCTAATATATGCAAACATGTCCTTTTGGTCATCTCAAAGTAAGCTAAGGTCTAGAGCTTATTCATTCTTGCACAAAAAATATCGAAGCATTTATAGAAACTTAAAGTACGATTGCAGGATGGTATTTCTAAGTAATCATAGTCAATTTCCTGTCTTTGCTCACCTGGCAAATTCTTCCATTTTCTGACCTCACCCTATACTTTTATCCTCATTTATCAGTGCCCTGGTGAGTGTTCCCACAGCTCCAAAAATCAGAGCTCTTTGGCCACACAGGCCACACTTATCACTGCAATACATCGGAAAACTGGGAAGGAGTAGAGGGTCGTGACTAGAAATCAATACAGGAATGTCCATGATGCAAGGTGCCAGGAGGGAAGTAGCCAAAGCCGGCAGATTACTAACAGATGCTAAGAGAATGAGGTGATGAAAAGAAGAGTGTTGAAAACAATGGGAACCCAGAAACCCAGTCACGTGATTCAAACATGAGAAAGCATCTTTAAGGCCTCTGATTCATCTTTTCAGCAAAGGTTCAAACACCTACCAAGCACGGCAATAGGCCCTGGGGATATGACAAGGAGTACAAAATGGTCCCCACCCTTGAAAGCTTGCAGTATTAGCAATTAAACAGACATAAATAGTGACCACCATATGCCATGTCATACAGCACAATGTAATACCAAGCACTGTCTGAGGACAGAGAAATGGATGCCCAACAAAAATACCAAAATCAGGCTGGCATCATAGAGACTTGCTCTATAGCCTTTCACTGACCACCTTCCAACTTCCTTGCTCAAGTATCCTGGTACACTTCCACCACAGTGCCTTAGCACTTGCTGTTCACAAGCCCTGGAATGCTCTCCTTCCAGATATCTACGTGGCTCACTCTTTCACCTCATTCAGGGCTCAGCTCAAATGCTACCTCATCAGAAAAGATTTCTCTGGGGCGCCTGGGTGGCTCAGTTGGTTAAGCGACTGCCTTCGGCTCAGGTCATGATCCTGGAGTCCTGGGATCGAGTCCCGCATCGGGCTCCCTGCTCAGCGGGGAGTCTGCTTCTCCCTCTGACCCTCCTCCCTCTCATGCTCTCTATCTCTCATTCTCTCTCTCTCAAATAAATAAATAAAATCTTTAAAAGAAAAGAAAAGAAAAGATTTCTCTGACCAATTACCCTATTTAAAACCTTCTAACTTGTCTCCACTTTCTATCTTCTATTCCACCAGTCAATGCTCACACATTCTCTAAGACAAAAACCTATTGTTGATTCAATCGTGCATTCACTCACTCATTTACTCGCTTGCTCACTTACTTTTACTTAATAACATATAATGAAAACCCACTGTGTGCCAAGTGCAGCTCATTTTATTTCCCTCTAAATTCTTCAAAGTGCCTTGACTCCTTTCTATTATCCTTGTGCCTATGTACGTTCTGTGTCCACTCCCCCAGCCCCCCGACTCCAAGTTCCCTTGACAAACTGCTGCATGTTCTTCATAACTCAGATCAAATTTTCCTCATTAGTTCATTCAATTCTGCTCAGGCACTGGGGATGCAGTAACAAATACAACTTACAAATCTCTGCTCTACAGAATTTACATAAGGGAGACAGACAATAAAGAATTGAACAAGATGATTTCAGACTGTGTTAAGTGCTATGAAAAAGAGGCAATGCAAGGCAATTGTGGGGGGATGGAGAGAAACAGTGTGCATGTGTGTATGTGTGTGTTCATACTCATGCACAAGCATGCATGTGTTGTGGGGTACAATGATCTGTACTTGGCGCACATGGGCTTTCATTAAATGTTATTTTTTTTAAAGATATTTTTATTTATTTGACAGAGAGAGAGAGAGAGACAGTGAGAGAGGGAACACAAGCAGGAGGAGTGGGAGAGGGAGAAGCAGGCTCCCCGCCGAGCAAGGAGCCCCATGTGGGGTTTGATCCCAGGACCCTGGGACCATGACCTGAGCCGAAGGCAGATGCTTAACGACTGAGCCACCCAGGCGCCCCTCATTAAATGTTATTAAGTAAATAAGTAAGTGAGTAATGAAAGAGTGGGTGAATACATGATTGAATTAATGATCTGGTTTTTAATCTTAGAAAATACGTGAGCAGTAGTTGGTGGAATAGAAGGTAGGAAGTGGAGACAAGGTACAAGTCTGGTCTTCTGTAGAAAGAAAAGTAATGAAGGCCTGAACTAAGAAAGTGGCAATAGAGAAGAGAGACCACTCTTGGGACACAAGTAGATTGTCATATGATTGAACGTGGAAGAAGCCAAGGAAGGGAGAGAATTTTGATGTGAGTGTCCAGACGGGTGGTGGTGCCATTGACTGCAAGGTAAAACCAGGTCAGTTGAAAGGAGCTGCCCTAGGGAGATAATCCATTCTGTGTTGGACATCTTGGGAGTGAAGTATCTTTGTAATAGGTGGAGACAGTAATACATAGTTACAAGTGTAGAACTATGAGTGAAGTCAAGGCAGAGGATGGGTTTGGAATAGCATGGATGCCTTCATTTTTAGGAAAATGTATTAGAGTAAGAAGGCAAATTTTAAGTATAATTTAAGAGGTCAAGAGGCAGAGAGAGGCAAAGGAGTCTCCACTGAAAACAGAGAAGCAGGTAATAGAGTGAAAGAGGACAGTTAGGAGATGAGCCCATGAGAAGTAAGGAAAGAGGGAGGGATGGAAGGAAGCTTGGAAAGAGAGACTTGGTTAACAATAATACTCCAAAAGGATCAAGAAAGATAATGATACCTAAGACCTCAGATTTATTTTATTAAGAAATTATAACATGGGGGGCGCCTGGGTGGCTCAGCCGTTAAGCGTCTGCCTTCTGCTCAGGTCACGAACCCAGGGTGCTGGGATCGAGCCCCGCGTCGGGCTCCCTGCTCAGCAGGAAGCCTGCTTCTCCCTCTCCCACTCCCCCTGCTTGTGTTCCCTCTCTAGCTGTGTCTCTCTGTGTCAAATAAATAAATAAAATCTTTTTTTTTAAAAAAAGAAATTATAACATGGCAGGGACCATTTTTAGCAGCTTGCATGGCTTGATACCTTCAATTCTCACAACCCCTTGTGCAGGACAGATTATGATCATTATTCCTGCTTTCTAGATGAGAAAATGAAGCAGAGAGAGGTGAACTTGCTGCCCAGGCTTACACAGGAAGCAAGTGACAAAGGCAAGATTTAAAGTTCAGCCATCCTGCTCCAAAGCCCATGTTCGCATGGATGGAGGAGGGGGCGTTAATGAGCGCACTCTGTGAGGCCAGTTTCCAAACAGTGGCAGCTCTAGGGCCTGGGGAGGTAAAAGGAAGGTGAGGAAGTGGGGAGAACAAAGGCAGACAGATTGCAGTCTGCAAGAAGCTTCGCTGGGAAGAGGGATGGAATAAGAGCTAGAACGGAACACAGGAGCGGCAGAAGCTGTTTTGTGCTTAATGAGCAAGTCTGGAGCATGTGGACTTGATAGATTCTGTTTCCATCATACTCCAGAATTGCTAGAAGAAAAATGAGGGGGTTGGAAGGAAAGACATGCCGGTTACTTCCAGCCCTGATTCTCTCCCTCCACAACTCGGAGAGTCTCCCTCAGTGCAGCCAGATGGAAGCTTTCACTCAATAAAATCAGTTGGAAAAATAATCTCATACACTTCTAAAGACGGATTTAAATAGAAACCTAAGTGCCTATTTATTCTAGTTTCCTTGTAAGTCATGAGCTTTTAATTTTTTCCCACCCTGGTCTGTGACACAGCTGGTCCTGATGCGAGAGCCCTAAGTTTTTGCTGTCTTTGGATTTGGCCTGATGACATATTTTTTGCTTTCTTTTCTAAGCTCAGGAAAAAAGGAGTCGAGGCCATCTGGGTTCATATTCTTTTCCTCCATTGCCTTTCATTTTTGTGATCTACCCCTCCTTCCACAGGAAAAACTCAAGTGCAGGAAGTTATAGAAAAGCCATATTGTTTCTTTCACAATATGTCCTAATGTCATCATGAAGTATGGTTTCCTGTCATTCCCTCGCCACTATATCCCTTGAAACACCTCAGCTCTTCTCCTAACTCTTTTTTTTTTTAAAGATTTTATTTATTTATTTATTTGAGAGAGAGAGAGAAACAGCATGAGAGAGGAGAGGGTCAGAGAGAGAAGCAGGATCCCCGCTGAGCCGGGAGCCCGATGTGGGACTCGATCCCAGGACTCCGGGATCAAGACCTGAGCCGAAGGTGGTCGCTTAACCAACTGAGCCACCCAGGCACCCTCTTCTCCTAACTCTTTTTTTTTTTTTTTTAAGATTTTATTTATTTATTTATTTACTTATTTAAGAGACAGAGAGTGCAAACGAGAGAGTACAAGCAGGGGGAGCAGCAGAAGGAGAGGGAGAAGCAGGCTCCCCGCTGAGCAGGGAGCCTGATGTGGGGCTCGATCCCAGGACCCCAGGATCATGACCTGAGCCGAAGGCAGACACTTAACCATCTGAGCCACTCAGACGCCCCTCTTCTCCTAACTCTTAACGCTAAACTTCCCCTTTCCATCTCCTCCTGTACCTGACTGCGGTGGACATATGCCCATTCCATAAATTATACTAGCGCTTCATTTTGTCTCTACCCTCATTTGCACAAAGCCCTTTCTCGGCACACATCCTTCAATTACACATATTCCTATTTGTTTCATACCTCTGTACAACCTTTCTATCTCCAGTTGCTCCTGGCCCTATCCACACAATATCCGTTTTCCATTATTCACCAATAGGGCTGTAAGATGGGGGAGAGATTGGCTGTAAAAAAATAGAGAACTCGTTTCTTTTTTGGCTCTCCGATGTGTTTTCACACTTACTAAAATTGGTATATACCCCACTTTTGGAAAAATCACAACACTTCAAACAAAGTAAAGCTATCCTTGGAAGACATGTCTCAAAAGGAATTAGAAAGCTGTCCACTTAGCAAATCTTTGCTCCTTCCTCATTTCTATTCTGGGCACCCTTCCATACAATGGATGAATAGCGTTATCTCCTAAACAAATGCAAATCATCTTCCTAGAGAGATCTTTATTTTCTCCTCTAAAATATGGTGTCTTTCTAGCTCACAATTCCGTGGAGCAAGGTGATAAAGTGTTTCAGGTTCAAATGCGTTCTCTCTAAAATTCCTGATGAGCTAGCTTCAGATGGGACTGTGGGTAAACAGAAACAGCAATGATATCATAAGTGAATATGATAGGAATTTATAGGAAGTTGAAAATAAGAAGTGTCTGTCTAGTATTGGTGATCGACTCTATTCACATTTTCCCTGACACATGTGAATCTAAATCCCATCATCTGCGATAGTATTTTGGCAGGCTTATGCACCTAGCAAAGATGAATGGAACACAGATAAAGGATCTGTCAGTACCGTAGGCTGTCCCATGATAGCACCTCATTATAAAGAGACCTACAATATTTTGTGACAAGCAGGCAATACTTTTCTAGATATTGCAGAACTCTTCATAGCTCTGAAGCCAAATCATGATTTGCACTCTTTATCTTTACAGGCTTTGTTTTGTAACTGCAAAAGATTTTAGAGTAGTCGGCAATAATCTGGGGCAACCCAAGTACTTTTTTATACAGTAAGCAACATTTTCAAATATTGACAACTCTGATGATTCTAAACCAATTTAATCAGCTTGATCGGGCAAGTGTTCCTTCATTTTACTCTTGGTAAAAAAAAAGTTTTTACATTATTTGATACAATAAAAAATAATTCCTTCATTCTATTTTTCCTTATTTCTGATTTTTCTTGATTGAAGGGGAAAAAAAAGCACAAACCGAGTGTTAAACCAGGGAAATGTTATGTTGGCTGGGAATATGGAACTTTTTAGGTTAAAACAATTAAGTGGCAAATAACCAATGCAGATGCTTTCTGTCTATTAAAATGTTATGTTCATTTTTAAAAGGCTAAAAAAGAAACGTAGAATATGAGCTTTATGCCCACCAATAATGAGGATTCATCAGTATGTGAGATTCATCTGTGGAAGGAACAATTTCCCCTAAATGTGTTTCTGCATGGATCCATTTCCTATATTCCTGGGACACAACAATTTCCGACTTTTTGACAAGACCCATCTCCTAGAGCTTCTGATACTCTGTCCTAATGAGCAGTGGGAAGAAGCTTCTCTTTGCTTTCTCTAGGGGAAAAGGCCAGCACAGCTCCCCTCTGTTCTCTAGTGACGTACTGTCCTTCCCCACTCTTAGCTCCCTGGGGTCCTGCCAATTGGTTTTAATCCAATTCCAACTTTTTCACTGCATTCTTGAAAAGGCAACCTACATTTTTATAACTTGTTTCTCTTGTTTTACAAAACATGAGATAAAAGATTATCATAAAATACTGACTTTCAAACACCTAAATGGCCTTGGCCATGCTTTTATCCGCAGAGTCTAGGAGAGTCCTGTGGTACCAAGACCGTTTAGAAGATAGACTCTTATTTCTGAAATGGATTTGGACCATGTGCAGTATGTATAAGGAAGTTGTGTTTTCCCGCCGCAGTGGAAAACATCTGTTTTGCTCATGGAGTTGACTCCACTTGCCAGAATAACTTTCCAGATGTTTTAAAAGCTCTAAACAACTGCAGACTTTCTGATCAGCCCTGGTCCAAAAATTGATTTACTAAGAAAACTTGTGGGTCTGTGACATAAATGAAAACAAAAATATTTCTCTTAACCGCTCCATAAAACCCAAATATTTTGGATATGGCCTCAGATTAGTGACATTCTATAGATTTTTTTCCTAAGACATGTACACAGGCATTTATCCACATAATCTCTTTGAAGGGATTATAGTGTGAATAGAAAATTATTCTCATTTTTCTCAATGCAACTAATTGTTACTGCTAGACTATGCGCCTTTGTCATTTCCCCAGCTTTTCTGTTGACTTTGCATAAATGATATCCTGGTAAGATATGAGTATGTCCAGCATCTATTTGATGTGCATTTCCTTAAGGGCTCCTAATGCATGAAAAGTATTTTATATACTATTCAGACTTCTTCAACTTCTACCCTGGCCATCTTTTTCTAGTTAGCCTCCAGCTATGTTTTGTTAGTGTGATTTGTTTGTTTAATATTTGCATGATTTAAATAGACAATTTTTATCCTATTCTTCTATGATCAACTATCTAACAATACTCCTTTTTTCTGCTTCATTATGCCTATTGACTTCACTCTGGGCTATTTTTCCTAACCATGTTTGAATCTAAATCCTCTATGTTTTAGTTTCATTTATGAGTTCTACTCAACTTTTCCCCTTCCTTCTTTACAAAATTCTCCAGGAGATGATACTCTCATGTCCACTACAATCCAGAAATGCAATTGTTTTAAAAGGAAATTCCAAATAAAACAGAACAAATCTATTGTGTATTAAAATTCAGTATGCATTTCCCTTTATAAAGATTTGCTAACCTTTTATACGTTTCTTTATTTCATGTCATACATAAGTTTCCAAACATCAAGAATCTGTTTTGGGTATCTTTTACTTTTTTAAAGATTTTATTTATTTTTGAGGGGGGGAGAAAGAGAGAGAGAGCATGAGCAGGGGAGGGGGGGAGAGGAAGAAGCAGGCTCCCCGCTGAGCAGGAAGGCCGACACAGGCTCCATCCCAGGACCCTGAGACCATGAGCCAAAGGCTCAGTATCTTTTAAACACAAAAGTTAATGTCATTTCTTTTTTTTTTAAGATTTTATTTATTTATTTGAGAGAGAGAGAATGAGAGACAGAGAACATGAGAGGGAAGATGGTCAGAGAGAGAAGCAGACTCCCCGCTGAGCAGGGAGCCCAACGCGGGACTCGATCCTGGGACTCCGAGATCATGACCCGAGCCGAAGGCAGTCGCTTAACCAACTGAGCCACCCAGGTGCCCAAAAGTTAATGTCATTTCTAATTAACACTTTTTTAAAAAGATTTTATTTATTTATTTGACAGAGAGAGACACAGGGAGAGAGGGAACACAAGCGGGGGGAGTGGGAGAGGGAGAAGCAGGCTTCCTGCTGAGTGGGGAGCCCGATGCGGGGCTCCATTCCAGGACCCTGGGATCATGACAAGAGCCAAAGGCAGATGCTTAATGACTGAGCCACCCAGGCACCCCCTTATTAACACTTTTAAAATTCATCCCCTAGATGTAGGCTTCATCTTGTTCACCTTTGTATGACCAGTGCCTGAAGAAGAACAGCTGGTAGGCATGAAATTACCATTGGTCAAATAAGTCTAACATTTCTGAAGGGGAGATGGGGGTGGTATAATGTGCAGGGCACTATGCTAAATAATTTTACATATATATATAAAATACACACACGCACCCCATATATATTTCATGTAATCTTCTCAAAATTCTGTGAAAGAAGTCTTATTACCCCCTTTTTACAATCAAGGAAACAGAAACTCAGAAAGGGAGGGAAGTAATTTCTCCATATTCACACAGGTAGAAAGTTGCAAATTATTAAACTCCAAAGATAGTCTCTTTGGATAACATAAAAGATAAACATGACCTAGACAAAATCCTTTCTTTCCCATTTCTCTTTATTGTGGCTGATCTTAAGGAAAACTTTAATAATAGAGTAGTCAATCTTCAATTCTTTTCTTTCCCCTCAAGACCTAAATTTTGGTGCCCAAACCTTTTGATTTATCCATCTCAACCAACTCCGAAAAGCTTCTGCTGTGGACACTCCCTCCCTCACTGTGAGCCTATGTGCCTTGATCTGTTTCCCCAGCTATCTTCAGCCATACTAACGTCCGATTACGCTTCACCAAATGTGGTATCTCATTGCTTCATAATACTTGCAATTTGGAGATTGAAAACTTGCTTATTAGGTAACAATTCCTCCCTAACATGGAAAGCTAGAAGTGTCTAGAATTATCTGGTCATAATTTTATGGCCAAAATGTTACTGCAGTCGTTGTAATCAAAAGAAATGAATTTGGTGGTTGGGCCGTGGGCAGGGAGCGCCTGGGTGGCTCAATGGATTAAGCATCTGCCTTTGGCTCAGGTCATGATGCCAGGGTCCTGGGATGGAGCCCTTCGTTGGGCTCCCTGCTCAGCAGGGAGCGTCCCTCTTCCTCTCCCACTCCCCTTACTCTCTTTCTCTCTCACTCTCAAATAAATAAAATCTTCAAAAAAGAAAAAAAAGAAAGAAAGGAAGGAAGGAAGGAAGGAAGGAAGAAAGAAGAAAGAAAGAAAGAAAGAAAGAAAGGAAGGAAGGAAGGAAGGAAGGAAGGAAGGAAGGAAGGAAGGAAGGAAGGAAGGAAAGGAGCTTGGGGCACCTGGGTGGCTCAGTCGGTTAAGTATCTGCCTTCAGCTCAGGTCATGGTCTCAGGGTCATGGAATGGAGCCCCGCATTGCACAAGGCTCCCTGCTCAGCAGGGAGTCTGCTTCTCCCTCTTCCTCTGCCCCTCCCCTTGCTTGTGCTCAGGAGCACATGTTCACTCTCTCTCTCTCTCTCAGATAAATAAATTTTTATTTTATTTTTTTTAAAGATTTTATTTATTTATTTATTTGAGAGAGAATGAGAGACAGAGAGCACGAGAGGGAAGAGGGTCGGAGGGAGAAGCAGACTCCCTGCTGAGCAGGGAGCCCGATGCGGGACTCGATCCCGGGACTCCAGGACCATGACCTGAGCCGAAGGCAGTCGCCTAACGACTGAGCCACCCAGGCGCCCCGATAAATAAATTTTTAAAAAAGAAATGAACTTAAATTGAGCTGAATAAAAGTTTAGGGCAACACTTTTGCAGGAACCTGGTTTCCAACTCCCGTAAAACTTTGGGAAACTAAGTTGACCTATCCTCTATTTCCTGAGAGGAATCTTAGTTGAGACACACAAATGGCTTTAAATTTTCTTATGTAATTTGCATCTTGAAGTCAGGATTCAAATTACACTCAATGATAGGGTCCAAAAGTGAAAACAGAAATAAACCACCAGGAAGTTTAGTAATTATTGTGTTATTTTTTTTTAAAGATTTTATTTATTTATTTGACAGAGAGATAGAGAGCACAAGTAGGCAGAGAGGCAGGCAGAGGGAGAGGGAGAAGCAGACTCCCCGCTGAGCAGGGAGCCCGATACGGGACTCGATCCCAGGACCCTGGGATCATGACCTGAGCTGAAGGCAGGCGCTTAACTGACTGAGCCACCCACGTGTCCCAGTAATTATTGTGTTATTTTGTTAAATTGCATACACACACACCTCAAAGGTACAGTTCTCCTTGGAAATTAAGATGCCTGCTTTTCAACTTATATAATTCAAATACATTGACTTAATTATTAATTCATTCAACACAAATAGCTTTTTAGTATCTACTGAATATAAGGCTATCAATGGTACAAAAGAGATTACAATCCAGTAGACAATATAAGCCATGCACACAAATGATTCAAATTTAAGGCATATGTGATTATTGTAAAAAAAAAAAGGACAAAATAATTTAACATTTCAGAAGGAGGAAAGATTATGAGTACCTAGTGAGAATCAATGGTGATTTTGACATTTATGTCAAAAATCACCTTTATATTGTACCTAATATTTTACTTACAGGAGTAATAACCAGAGTTTTTAAACACATGTTATTTTTCAGGTACTATATAGACAGTTCACAGCATTATTGAATTAGGATTGCTTTTCGCTGTATGGAGTAAAATATCATATTACAATTCACTTAAACAATAGTGAGGCATTTCATTATTTCACTCAAAAATAAAGTCTGGAGGTAGGCAATTTGAAAATAGGGCAAGAGTCTCAGTAGCATGGAAGACCCAGGTTCTTCCCACCTTTCCTCTCTGCCAATTATGTGATGGAACAATGGTTGGAGGATCTTCTCCAGCATTGTGCAGTCCCCCAAAAGTTGCAAAAGCAATAAGAAAGGAGGTATCCTCCTTAAGGGACTTTCTGTTACAGGGGAGGAAATCTTTTCCAAGTGGCCCTGCTAACCTCCCCCATATCTTTTTGGCCTGACTTGGTTCACATGCCCACCACCCCTAGAGCAATCAATGATGAAGGACAATAGGATTGCCATGATGTAATAACCCCCCATGAACTGCCTCCTTGCTATCTCCCAAGACCACGTTTAAATAAGCAGTACATTTGCACTGATAATAGAATTTATAATTACTGCTCTTAATAGAATTATTACACTACTTTTCTATTTGTCAACCATGGCCACAGTCTAGTCCCACATTAGTTTTATTTTAGTAGCAGGAAACAATAAGTATTGTACAGATGGAAATAGTGATTTAGGTAAAGTTTTACTTAATTCTTCTGTCACTTGGTCCAACCTGTGACCTGAACATTTTGCTGAGGGGGTTCATACTAGCAACTAGGCATTAAAAACTGGTCCATGTGAAGACATTACAGGAAAGTCAGAGAAATGTGCATTGCTAGCATATTTGAAAACATTGTTTCTGTCAGAATAGTACTCGGTTTGAATTTATTGTGCTAGTTTCTTATACTTCTTATATTTACCCAGAGTTCCAACTTCCCACATCACTCAATCCAAACACCATACATGGAAGTGGCAACCCTGCTATCATCTGTGTGTAGAATGACAGAACATTTCAGCCATAAAAAAAACGAAAAACAAAACTTTGTTTTAACATCATGTAACTTTGAAGCTTCAATATAAGTATTTCATTTAAGGATTCTTCTTCACTTACACTGTGATATTTTCAAGATTATATTCCAATCATCTATTACTGCATAACAAGCCACCCAAAACTTAGTAACTTAAAACAAAAGAATCATTTATTTTGCTCATGAGTTAACAATTTGGGCAGGTCTTTGTCAGAATGGCATGTTTTGTTCACGCCAGCATCAGCTGAGGCAGTTTAACGGGGGTAGAATGTACTTCTATGATGGTTCACTTACACAGCTAGCTAGTTGCCCTTGCTTAGCTCAAACTCAGCTGGGGCTATTGGCTGGGGGCACTGGGTCCTCTACACGTGAGCTTCTCTGTGTGAGCCACACCACAGGACTGCTTGGGCTTCCTCATTGAATAGCAAATGGATTCCAGAAGTTAATATTTCAAAAGAAAGTTGAACTATCAGTATCTTAAAGCTTAGGTTCAGAAACTATCACATTATCACTTCTGCTGTATTCTATTAGTCACACAAAGCCGACCCAGATTTAAAGCAAGCAAACATAAATTCCTCTTTTTAATGAGAGGAGTGTCCCTTCACCCCCCCCAAAAAAAACAAAGAGAAGAAAAAAGTGGCCATCTTTAATTACCATAGACTAGAAGGAGAATCTGGTTCTATTTTCAAGGTTCATTCTTATGGAAATTCTCTATTTTTTATAATATAGTACAGTCAAAGCTTGAAGATTACCAGTTTTGTAAATAAAAACCACAATGAAAATATAGCAGAGTTTAAGGATACAAACTACCATAATTTTTGGCATTAAAAATATTCTCTATTGGGGCGCCTGGGTGGCTCAGTTGGTTAAGCGACTGCCTTCAGGTCAGGTCATGATCCTGGAGTCCCGGGATCGAGCCCCACATCGGGCTCCCTGCTCGGCGGGGAGTCTGCTTCTCCCTCTGACCCTCTTCCCTCTCGTGCTCTCTATCTCTCATTCTCTCTCTCTCTCAAATAAATAAATAAAATCTTTAAAAAAAAATATTCTCTATTAAAGTTTTAACTGGAAACAGCAATATTTTCTGATTTAATTTAAAATTAAATCATGTACTTTGTATTTTATAAATTATGCTAATGCTAGGCATTGTTTTAGATAATTACTTTGGGTTTTGAGTATTACAGAGTCATAACTTGATTATTTTCTTTGTGAGGTATTTGGAAATATTAGCTCATTTAGAACTGAGATTAATAACAATTTCTAATTATAGAACTCCAATTTTTTTCTAAGTCTTTTTTTTTGTGGTATCACCTTTACCCTTACAACATATACTGGGAAAGTTATATTTATCACACTTTTTAGACAACAAAACCAAAGCCTACCTATGTGAATTAATTTTTTTCAAGATTATTAAAAATATTAGCAACAGAATCAGGACTCAACTTTTATATCCAACCAATACTTTTCTACTCTACTCAGAAGATTGGCCGAATTTTCACCATGAAGCAATATTTAATATGGTAATCATGACTAAAAAAAAATGTTCCTTGCTTATACTTCTTTGTTTTAAATAATTCTTTTTAATTAAATAATTATTTTAATTAAATAATTCTTAATTGGATAAGATGTCTTTTCTTTTAAAAAGCAATATTCTAATTATGGAATCTTAAATATTCTAAAATTGTATTTTGGTATGTAGTTATAAGAAAGTGAACTAGAATGGGAAGTTTAACTATATGGAGTTATGTGGAACATTGCAGATAACTTCTGATGATAAATAAATGAAAATTATTATTTTAGGGTGGGAGAATAGTATTAACTCAATAGAAGGCACACAGAGGTAGTTTTCAATTAACTTTTTATTTTTATGAGGATGATATAGTTGGATTTTATAGAAATTGAAAGATTTCATGATACACTAAATGACAAGTCTTACAGGTTTTTCTTTTATTTATTATTTTGCTGCTGAAGAGAATGGCTTTTTTTTAATTTGTGAGGAAACTCTATGTTCTCTAGTTTTACAGGCATCATTAATATTGCCTGTCAGTTATTCTTCAACAACAATGTGCAAGGTTAGGCATGAGCAGTCAAAGCAATAAAATGAGAGACCAAAAAAAAAAAAAAACGAGTATGTATTTGCACTGGTAGTGTCTTTCCTTCCAAGGATAAGCTATTCAGAGTTTCTAGTACTGTCTGTCAGAAGACCAACTTCCTCCTTGAACATTTTGATGATAGCTGCTCCCACCCCCCACCCTCCCCCACCCTGGCCCCGGCTCTATTGCTTCTCTCAGTTTCTGACAGTCTTGTGTCCTCTTTCTACCTGAAGAGTGTTGGTA
Source organism: Callorhinus ursinus (assembly GCF_003265705.2). Classification (NCBI taxonomy): domain Eukaryota; kingdom Metazoa; phylum Chordata; class Mammalia; order Carnivora; family Otariidae; genus Callorhinus; species Callorhinus ursinus. The sequence continues at coordinate 17,672,899 of NW_027397089.1, read as the reverse complement.
TCTTCAGACTGTTGCTCCGGGTCCTCTTCCATTATAATTCTACAGTTCCTGATCATAGCTCCCAATATTTATATCTCTAGCCCAAATTTCTCTACTGAATTCCACACCTATAAGCCAACATTTCTAACTGTACATTTTACAGGAATCTCAACTCATCAGTCCCAAATTAGAATCATCATCCCTCTCCCTAAATAATTGAGTTTCTCCCCTTCACCCACATCCATTAGCTCAATGGGTTCTTAGGTCAATTTCTTCTTAAAACACACTCAACTTTTCCAGATCCTTTTCAACATCATTACTACTAACATATCTCAGGCCCTCATTTCTTTCCTAGGTTATTACAAAGGTCTCCTTATAGGGCAAAGTACTTCCAGTACTCCAGGCCATCCTACAAACTGCTGCCAGACTGACTGCCCCCAAGATACAAATAAGAACATGTGACTTAAAATATCTACCTTCGTTGCTTACAGAGTACAGTCCAGTCTCTGTTATCAAATACAATAAAACCTCCATGATATGGCCCTTGTCTTCTTCTCTATTAACTTCTTCCTGCACTGATTTCCCAACTATTCAGTTTCCTGAAAGAGCCATCATGTTGTTGCATGCCTCCATGCCTTTGTGTGCACATGCGCACACACACAACCTCCTAAGTAGAATGCCTTCCCTCTCTTCATAGGTATAGTGTCTCTATTTGCCAAGATCTAGTGTACACATGGCCTTCTCTTTGAAGCTTTCCCTCACCCCTCCTTCTCTGCTGCAGGTGGTTTATTATTAAATGCATTATATTACCAATTTTGCCTAAACCACACCTAACTCCTATTATTACACTTACAATATTGTATTTCCATTATCTTTTGCCTGTCCGTCTTCTGTAGAAAAGCACGAGTCCTTTAAGGGTAGAAACCATGGCTTTTTACCAGCAGCATCTAGTTGCAGGACCCTCCACAAAATCTATCCAGTAAATTGTGTGTAGTATGAATGAAAGAAAAATGTAAAGATAAACTGCACTAAATGTGGAATGCTTACTAATTCCTGAAATTATGTTGAGGGAGTAAGAACCACATTCTACTGTAGGAGAGAAAAGGCATAAAAATCAAATATCCAGAAGAAGTGACACTTTGAAATCCAGTCACAACAAAAAAATTCAGTCTGTCAGATTTTAATAAGTAGTATCAGATGCTTTTCCATGTAACAAAGTCAGAATTTAGAAGCAGACATGATTAGAAAAAAAGCAAATGAAAATAATTGATATTCCAAACAATTGTAGAGGCAGAAAGGATGGAAAATTGTTTATTATAGAATAAATACTTTGCTATTAGGAAAATAAGAAGAACAATGTGAAACATATCAGGAGGAAAGGAATAATTATAAAGAAGAATTATATATCAAAATAATAATCTCTACTATTTATTGCTTATTACCTGCCAGGCACTATCTAGAACTTTGTATATCTTATCTCATTTTATCCTCACAACCATCTTCGATATAGATATTACTATTTATGCCATTTTACAGATGAAGAAACTCTGTCTTACAGGGGTTACAAGACTTAAACTATCAAAGTCACCTAGTGTAGTAACAGAGTCAGGCCTTAAAATCTGACTTGAAAGCCAAGCTCTTATCTACTGCACTAAAACAGAGAGAATTTCTTACCCATGTTTGACCATGTTTCTCTAGTCCCTTAGTGGGGAGAAATGAGGTATCACATGAGAACCAAACTTCCTTTTAATTGTAGTAGTTGGATTAGACTACATTTTGTGATCATGGTCTTGGAATCATGAGATCATGAGTTGAGAATGGTGTTTTCTCTAAAGGGGATATATGTTTGCCATATCAATCGTCTATCCACTAAGTAAATCCCATGTGCATATCTGAGAATCAGACAGAAGGTGATGGCTTGAGACGGGAGAGAAGTTTCCTATTTCTTAAACTAGAAAGCAGATAATTTTTGTCTCCCAATAAAGGAAATATGTGAAATGGCTTTGGTGGACATTGATGAGCTGCCCCTGGCACATAGATTTCATCAAGGCGTCTGCCTGATCAGATGAGGGGGACAAAAAGAGGGATGTGTATGGAAGTTGTGCATAATTCCTAAGAGTTGCAGAAGCACTGAACAGAAGGAAGCTGTGCCCAGCAAGCTGGATATTTCATGAGGGTCCGAGGCACCAGGAGCAGCCCTGTGGTTACAAAATAGAGAAAGCTGGGTTTAGGAAATAAACGGCAGTGTGTACCAAGAATAGCAGCTGCCGACCGGACAACAGCATCCGAATGTTCGTCATTATGAGCAGCATAATTTGATCACTGAAAGTAAGTATGATCTTATTTTTAGCCATAAGCTGTTAAGGCTGAGACCTCTAAATCACATTAATCATATTAATGCTCTTGCTTTAAGACCTTTAGTACCTCCCTGCTCTCTTCAAAAGGAATCTCAAGTTCCTTAGCGTGGCAGAAATAAGGCAAATCATGACCAGCCCTATCGCTAATGTCCCATCCTACCAGCCTTCTGCCACCACACAACAGGCCCTCAAACTCAAATGTATTGTATTAGGAGCGTTTCTCCAGATGTGGTCTTCTCTCTTTTACCTCAGGACACATGATACTGTCTCTGTGTGTAATTCACTTTCCCAAATCCTTCACCTGGTTGTGTCTCTGAAACTCAATCTTCGGGGTGCAGCTCAAGAGTTGTCTTTTTTTTAATTTTTTTAATTTTTTTATTATGTTATGTTAATCACCATACATTACATCACTAGTTTTGGATGTAGTGTTCCATGATTCATTGTGGGTGTATAACACCCAGGGCTCCACGTAGAACGTGCCCTCCTTAATACCCATCACCCCCCCAAGAGTTGTCTTTTCTAAGAAGGCTTTCCTGACTAGAATTCAGCTTAGGTACCTAGCTTCCTCTATTTCTTCTTAGAACCCTACAGAGCCTTATATTTCATCACCCTGAACTGTTAGGATGTTTACTTACCTGCTTCCTTTTTACACCATGTGCTCCTGGAGTGAGCCGCCTCCAGAGGTAGGATGCAGTCATATTTGTGGAGTGAATGAACGGCCAGTAATCCTCTTGGTCCTGTATAGTCACTGCTCTAATCCTAGGACATTGGCATGTGCCCTTTCTTCTTTGAAAGTCATGTGAGCTGGAGGCTGGTTCTTCCTTTATTTTTTTTTTTTTTAAGATTTTATTTATTTGACAGAGAGAGACACAGCGAGAGAAGGAACACAAGCAGAGGGAGTGGGAGAGGGAGAAGCAGGCTTCCTGCCGAGCAGGGAGCCCGATGCGGGGCTCGATCCCAGGACCCTGGGACCATGACCCGAACCGAAGTCAGACACTTAACGACTGAGCCACCCAGGCGCCCCTGGTTCTTCCTTTAATGTACAAATAAGTTTGACCAAGATTAAAATTAGCGAGCAGAGCAGAAAAGGACTTAAGAAGAAAACGTTAACACTATTTTCTTTTCCTTCCTTAGTTAAGTTCACTGAAGTTATTACTGATTTTTCCATGTATTGTATGAATTAAATTGATGAATCTTAGAACATGCCCAAATGTTTAAAATATAGATATATTACTTCTTCTTTCCAATATGGCTGCCAAAGGAGGTCTTTCTTTTTATGTGCTCACTAAGTAGATTTTCTCACGATGAACACTTTCTAATGCTCCTTTCTCATGAAGAAGAAGAAGAAGAAGAAGAAGAAGAAGAAGAAGAAGGAGGAGGAGGAGGAGGAGGAGGAGGAGGAGGAGGAGGAGGAGGAGGAGGGGAAGGAAGAGGAGGAGAAGGAGAAGAAAGATGTACTTTCCCCTTAAACAAGGCGCAGTATTTGAAATGAATGAGAGTACTTCAGGAAACAAAGATTTGATTAATTCTCCCAATCCATACCAAATATGATTTCACAGCTCCTTGTAAATAAGTTTTTCACATCCTGTCATTTTTCTGGCACTGTCATCCTATTCATGGAATAGAAGAATGTATTGCTCTGATCCTTGACCTAATAATCAAATTTCATCAAACTTTTAAATGAATATGAATTACAACAGTCTGTAACAGAGATCAAAATCTGCTTTTTAACTTAATATATTTTTACTGAACAGACTGTTTTCACTAGAAGTTTCTGTCCCAGATGTTATGATACCTCTATTTTAAATTATCAAGGGAGAGCACCCACTAGCCTCTCTGTCTCACTGTGTTCCAATTTATTTTGTTAGTATTTTATGGCATAAAAATGGATACAGATAATGACTCATTAATCATGTTGGCACTCTTTTACACCCTTTTCTTCTAATTGTGAAATGGAGGTTTTATACTTTTTACAAAATTACATTAACACTCAACTAACAGCTTTTCTCTCTACCACTGGTTGAATATTGCTCTTGCTTTATGTTCTGTGCAGCTTTGTCCCAAATATGTATCTGAAAAAATACTTAAAACATTATTCTTTTTTCAACACTCACCCAAATCAATGTTAACAGCCTTCAAAGGCCATCAGCCTCCCTATCAAGATTTAATTTGCAAGGATTGTCGTCAATTTTTTTTAGTTATAAAATATTTCATACATTCAAAAAGGCAGAGAAATGATAAACACATGAAAAGATGCTCAATATCATTAGCCATTAGAGAAACGCAAACTGGAATCACAGTGAGCTTACATTACACTTCACACTCTATAGAATGGCTATATTCAAAACTAAAGATGATAGCAAATGTTGGGGAGGATGTGAAGAAATCAGAATCCTCGCCCATCACTTGTGAGAATGCACAATGATGCAGCTGCTCTGGAAAACAGTTTGGCAGGTCCTCAAAATGTGGCATCCAGAGTTAACAGATGACCCAGCCATCATTTCCAGATAATGTGAACATATGTCCAAAGAAGAACTTGTACACAGACGCTCAGAGCAGCATTACTCACAGTGGTCAAAAAGTGGAAACATTACAAACATCCACAACTGATGAATGAATAAAAAAATTATGATATGCCCAAACAATAGAATAGTATTTGGCTGTAAAAAGATATGCAGTACTGATCCATGCTACAACACAGATGAACCTTGGAAACATGATGCTAAGTGAAAGAAACTAACCACAAAAGAATTGTGTAATTCCACTTATGTGAAACGTACAGAATAGGCAAATTATCTACAGAGACAAGATGGAGATTAGTGCTTGCCTTGGGCAATGGGGGGTTGGGAGGAAGGGTGGAATGACAGCTAATGACAGTAATGGGTACACAGCTTCATTTTGGAGTGATGAAAACTTTCTAGAATTGATTATAGTTATAGTTATGCAACTCTGTGAATATACTAAAAAAATCATTGAATTGTATAATTTCAATCGATGAATATATATGGTATGCAAATTATATTTTAGTAAAACTGTTAGAAAATATATAGAATGAAAAAAGCCCTGCATATTATACATAACATGTAGTAGACCCACAAACATACCTTCAAGATTTCAAAATACGTTGTTTGGATATTTTTGCACTAAATTTTTTAAAAATGTTTTATTTATTTATTTGTCAGAGAGAGAGAGCACAAGCAGGGAGAACAGCAGGCAGAGGGAGAAGCAGGCTTCCTGCTGAGCAAGGAGCCCGATGTGGGACTCAATCCCAGGATCCTGGGTAGACGGTTTCATTTTGGAGTGATGAAGGCAGACGCTTAAGTGATTGAGCCACCCAGGCGTCCCTGTGCCAAATTTTTTTTTTTTAAGAAACAAAAGGCTACAAAGTAAGTTGAAATCTCTGGACTTCACATTTGCCACCTTGCCGAGAAATAGCCACTGTCATAACGTTGGTGTGCATCATTCCCTTTTCTACTTATGTGTATATCCATAAATTAAATATCTGTTTTGAATGTTTTGGACATTTTACATGCATGATATAATAAAAATAGCTTTCAAAGCCTGCTTTTTTACACATAGCATGGTGTTTAAAATGTAAAACTGTATCCATATATACATATGTAGACAATTCATCCATTTAAATTCTATATAGTCTTCCACTGTGTTAAAATAGCACAATTAGGGCACCTGGGTGGCTCAGTTGGTTGGGCGACTGCCTTCGGCTCGGGTCATGATCCCGGAGTCCTGGGATCCAGTCCCGCATCAGGCTCCCTGCTCAGCAGGGAGCCTGCTTCTCCCTCTGACCCTCTTCCCTCTCGTGCTCTCTGTCTCTCATTCTCTCTCTCTCAGGTAAATAAATAAAATCTTTGAAAAAAAATTGCACAATTAATTTATCCATTGTTCCAACGATAAAAATTTAAGTTGTTTCCAAACTTTTACTACTATAAAAAATACTGGAACAAACATTCTTTCAACATGCTTCTAGAGGCTTGGCCGTGCACCCCCGCCCTCTGCCCGCTGCCCCGGCTCCTCCCTCCTCTCGAGCTTCTCTCCGGGGCGGCCGCGCGGGAGGGAGGCCGAGACGGCAGATGAGATCGCCAAAGCACAGGCCGCACGGCCTGGTGGCGACACGATCTTCGGGAAGATCATTCGCAAGGAAATCCCAGCCAAAATCATTTTTGAGGATGACCAGTGTCTTGCTTTCCATGACATTTCCCCTCAAGCACCAACTCATTTTCTGGTGGTACCCAAGAAACCTATATCTCAGATTTCTGTAGCAGAAGATGATGATGAACGTCTTCTTGGACATTTAATGATTGTTGGCAAGAAATGTGCTGCTGATCTGGGCCTGAAGAAGGGTTATCGAATGGTGGTGAATGAGGGTTCAGATGGGGGACAGTCTGTCTATCATGTTCATCTCCATGTTCTTGGAGGTCGGCAGATGAATTGGCCTCCTGGTTAAGCATATTTTAGGGATAATTTTACCTTCTCTGGGCAATGGTCAATATTTCCCAGTTCCAGTATGTTAAACAGTATACTCACTTTTGTCTTTGTATGGAGAGATTGAGGAAATAATTTTTAAAACCCATACATAATAAAAGACAATGTTGCATGGTTAAAAAAAAAAACATGCTTCTAATGGGCATGTTTATAAATGTTTATCAGGAAGTATATATATGGGGCGCTTGGGTGGCTCAGTCATTAAGCGTTTGCCTTCATCACTGCAAAATGAAACCGTGTACCCAGGATCCTGGGATTGAGTCCCACATCGGGTTCCCTGCTCAGTGAGGAGTCTGCTTCTCCCTCTCTCTTTGCCCACTCCCCAGCTTGTGCTCTCTCTCTCTCAAATAAATAAAATCTTTTAAAAAAAGTATATATTTAATGGTGCAAGTCTCTGGGTTAGAGGTTATGATCACTTTAAGTATAGTCTGGGCTAATTTCCAAAGCATTTGTATCAATTTTCATCCTTGCTGACAGAATTTGAGAATATGAATTCCTCCCACCTTGGCCATCACTTGGAATTATGAATCATTTCAAATTTTTGCCAGTGTGATGGTGGTAAAATAGTATATTATTGTATTTTGGGGCACCTGGGTGGCTGAGTGCATTGAGCATACTACTCTTGGTTTCAGCTCAGGTCGTGTTCATGGGGTTGTGAAATCGAGCGCTGCATCAGGCACTGAGCTCAGTGCAGAGTCTGATGGAGATTCTCTCCCTCTGCCCCTCCCCACTGCTGGCTCGCACGTGCATGTGCTCGCTCTCTCTCTTTCTCTCTCAAATAAATAAGTCTTTAAAAAATACATATATATATTATTGTATTTCAATTTTTTTCTTAAATTTGGGTGTGATTGAACATCTGTGTCTTTATTACCTTTTGGTTGTTGTTTCTATATTTTATCCCTATCCATTGCTTATTTTCTTCTTGGGTTATTTGTCTTATTCTTCCTGACTTGCAGGGACTCTTCATGTATTCTGGATTGTAATTCTTTGTTAGTTAGCTCTATTTTAAACATCTTACTGTTGGTTTGCATTTTAAGTTTTTAAATAACATCTTTGTCAAATGCAGTTTTTAAATTTTTATGTCATTAAATGTAACAATCCGCTTCCTTATAGCTGGTGCTTTTAGTGACATGCATGTACTGTGCTATATTTTCTTCTACATATTTTAAGATTTCACCTGTCATATATGAATCTTAATCCTCCTGAAATTTATTTTTTGTATTGTGTGAAACAGAAAGGTATTTTTCTTCTTTTCTTTAAAGGCCACTTATCCTAGAACCCTTTTCTTACTTATTAATAACTGTTATACACCAAGTTCCCTATATAGATTTTTGTCTATTTCTGGATTATTGATTCTTTCCCCTTGGTCTATTTGTCTTCTCTTGTGTTAATACAATGCCATTTTAATTGCATATAAGTCTTGCTGTCTTGCTATTTTTTCTCGTACCCTACCAGCATTGCTTTGACCAATCATATAATAAACTTATAAACTTGTAGGCAAAATATTTGGGGAAATAAATTTCTCAAAATGATAAAATGTTGGCATTGATTCTGGAATGTTGCTTGGAATAATTCACAGTGGTACCTATCAGTGATATGTGCAACTATCTGAACATGTTTTGAATCATGGCCAGCTGCCTCTGGACTTTGAATATTGTATCTACTATGGCAAAGGATTTTCATCTGAAGATGCATAGAACTCTATTAATACACTGGATCTATGAGAAATACATTAGAGCCTTGTTTTCAGTTTTTCGTATATAATATAAAACCATGCATGGGAAAATTATTTTAAAAGCAAAGTAACTAAATTCTGGAATAGTAAGATACATTAATCATAATATGACTTTTTATGGCATATAACAAATATCCGTATATACTTTATATTGAAATATTACTGCAAAAATTATTGAATATACTGAAACATAAAAATTAAAAAGTTAAGAACATGGAAAGGGTCTTGCCATAGTAGTAAATAGCAGTAGTCAAACAGCAACTTTTCTATTATTATTATTTTTCTAAAGATTTTTATTTATTAAAAAAAAGATTTTTATTTATTTATTTGACAGAGAGAGAAAGGCAGCGAGAGAGGGAACACAAGCAGGGGGAGTGGGAGAGGGAGAAGCAGGCCTCCTACAGAGCAGGGAGCCTGATGTGGGGCTCGATCCCAGGACCCCGGGATCATGACCTGAGCCGAAGGCAGCCGCTTAACTGACTGAGCCACCCAGGCACCCCACAACTTTTCTATTATTGATAAAAATTCTCAATAAAGCCTGCTAGGAAATTTCATCTGAATATAGCATTATTTAAAACTCAACATTTCTCAAGATGATTTGCCCACATGTCAGTTTCCCCTCTCAACTGCCTTATTTCTGACATTGGTATCATTTTCTTTACTTTTTTCCAGGTTCAAAACCTTGGAGTTATCCTTGATTTATTTTACCTCTATATAATCTACACATAGTATGCAGAATAATGACACACCCCTCTTCCAAAAAGATGTCCATGTCCTAATCCCTGGAAACTTGACTCTGTTATGTTACATAGCAAGGGGAAATTAAGATTGCAAATGGAATTAAGGTTGCTAATCAGTGACCTTAAAATAAGGAAATCGTCCTGTTTGTATGGGTGAGCCCAAATGTAATCACAAGGATCCTTTAAGTGGTGATGAGGGAGACAGAAGAGTCAGTGTTAAGAGTGACTTGGCTTCTGAGAGACTCAACAGGCCAGGTCTGGCTTTGAAGATGGAAGTCGAGCCACAAGTCAAGAGAGGCAGGCAACCTCTAGAAGCTAGAGAAGACAAAGAAACAGACCCTCCCCCCCAGAGCCTCCAGGAGGAATGCAACCCTGCCAACACCTTGATTTTAGCCCAGTGGAACCCATTTTGGACCTCTGACCTTTCAGAATGGTGAGATAATAAATTTGTGTTGCTCTAGGCCAACCATCAAGTTTGTGGTAATTTGTTAGAGCAGCAATAAGAAACGAGTATGTTATCCAATCACCAATCATGCCTTCATTGGTTCTTACTTTACACTTCCTCTCAAATGTCTTTTTCATCTCAATTTCAAATGGCAGTATCTAGTTCAGGCCTTCATTTGTTAGCTCTGGATATTGCAGTAGATTCCTAATCGTGATATAGGGGAAATAGTCCTAAGTTGTGAGTGAGGATACCTAAGTCCCAGTCTGTCTTTGCTATTATTGATTAGCTTGTGACCGGAGAAAACCTGTGTTCCAAATGTTCTCAGCCTCCACCCTAACACACACACACACACACACACACACACACACACACACACACACTCACCTTATCAGAAAAGGAGGAAGTTGAATAATATGATTATTTAATTCATTTCTAGCTCTTGTTAGGGTAGTCTGTCTACCTCTTAGCTCCTCACGTCTTTACTCCATCTTACATATCAATGCAGAATTCTTAAAACCTGCTTTGAATATATTACACACTTATATCAACTTGCATTGACTTTTCCTTGCTTACAAGTTAAATAAGTCCCTATTAAAGATTTTTCACAGGAGTGCCTGGGTGGCTCAGGTCATGATCTCAGGGTCCTAGGATCGAGCCCCACATTGAGCTCCCTGCTCAGTGAGGAGTCTGCTTCTCCCTCTCTCTTTGCCCACTCCCCAGCTCGTGCTCTCTCTCTCTCTCTCAAATAAATAAAATCTTTTTTAAAAAAGGATCTTTGACAATTTGCCTACTGCCCCATCTCTCCAACATTCTCTTTCTTTCCCAGAGTACATTATCCTACCTATTTCAGCAAAACATATCTACTCATTTATTCTTCAAACATGCGCTGCTTGAGCTCTTCCCCCTTCCCGAGATATCTGAGCCCTGCTCCTTCTGTAAGAGGCCCAGCAACTACCACCCCCCACACTTACTGCCACATTTACTCCTCTTCCTCAATTACTGCCTACACAGTGTTTCTCAAATTAAGTTATGATGAGAACTTATAAATGATCTAAATTTTCCAGCTCCTCAGGTTGATGGTGAAAGGATGATTGAAGAGGAATAAAAGAAACGAGAAACCAGTTCAAAGGAGTAAAGCTTTGCCTCTGAAGTTTCTGGAGAGAGAGGAAACAAATATGTTCAGAACAAAGCTGGGGCAATCTTGCATTATTATTTCTCTTTTTACAGATATGTCTTGTCTCCCAAGGTATAAGCCCTTAATAACAGGGTCATTTCTGATATTTCTTTTTATTCCCACCACCTAGAAAAAGTTTTATGTTTTACCAACAAAAGTTACTTGTTTGCTCAGTGTTGGAATACATATATGATAATGACATCAACACACCAAATCCGGTTTTAGCCTCCACAATTCATAAGGGATAGGAAATACTTAGAGAAGATTTAATCAATGAGTTCATCAATCAAGTATATATCAAAAGCTCACTTGAGCTCAGTGTATGTTATTCAAATAATCCCTAATGCTGGACGAAAGAGACTCTCACTTAATCTCCTTCATTTCTTGGCTTCCAGAGCCCAATTTTTAGCAGCACTCTTCGGTATGTGCCAAAGATGACTCATAGTTCTTAGATCCCTCTCAAATTTCTCTGGTTTCTGGGAGGGAGTTCTTCCTAGCAATGGTCCAAAGCCTACTTCGTGGCAAGATACAGTCACAGCCATATCCCTGCAGCTGAGCACTCAGCTGCAGCCAGCAGGCAAAGCAATGGCTTGAATGAATCCAAATGTGTCTCATTTTCCAAAAGGAAGGGCAATTTCTTAAGAAACTAGGCATCTGTGGAGGGCAATACAAAAAAATGTATTCCCATCCTGCAATTTTATGAAACATTTGTAGATTTCCTTAATTTAGTTAACTCATAATAGCACTTAGGTTCTTTGCTTGCAACTCTGTGTTGAAACCATCCTAAGCCAATATTTGCAGCTCTGAATACAACATCATCTTCATGGGGGTGGCATGACTTTCTCATTTTAGTCTGAAACCAGAAGGACTTCTGCCTGAACAACTTACACTCATATACTCCACTGTACTAACAGCTGAGCTGCCACGACAGAGGGATGCTCTTGGCACAAGTCTGGGGTAATGATTTTAATCCCAAGTGAATAGAGCACTTGCTTGGAAATCCTAGATCCCATGTCAGCACAGATACATCACTGAGAATCTAACATGATGATATTTAAAATCATTACATATGGCTAAACATTTTATTTTTTGTATTGGTGTTCTCTCTCTGTAGTCTGTTCTCTTTCAGTTTTCTCTTTCCCTTCCCCCTTCACCCCACGCTGAAATTCATTTCCACATACGTATTTTATCAACTGTCAGTAGCATCCAAATGCCTTTTTATTTGGCTAGCCAATGACATAAATTTTCTCTAATATATCCTGGCAAGGGCATTGTATTAAAAACATCATTTCCTTCTCTCATTTAGTCACAGATTTTTTTTTTTAAAGATTTTATTTATTTATTTGAGAGAGAGAGAATGAGAGATAGAGAGCACGAGAGGGAAGAGGGGCAGAGGGAGAAGCAGATTCCCTGCTGAGCAGGGAGTCCGATGTGGGACTCGATCCCGGGACTCCAGGATCATGACCTGAGCCGAAGGCAGTCGCTTAACCAACTGAGCCACCCAGGCGCCCTTAGTCACAGATTTTAAGTCTCTTTCAAACATCCTGTATCTTTTTCATACAAATTCCCTCACCTATACAACATTTTTTTCTTTCCTATGCAGAACACGTATCTCTATAAAACATAATGAAACTGGTAAGGAGACGACTACTTCAGTCTTCTAAAACCATGATAATATCTTGGACTTAACATACTACGAGCTAGTTAGTTCAGTCATACATATGTGTATGTGTATATATAGATATACTTACAATACACACCCACCTTTAAACGATGTATTATATACAGACCCATTCACGTACATAGTCATACATATACATTAACTGTTGCTGATCTAGAAATACAACACAGGCCTACCCATACAGCCATAATCTCTTACACTTCTGTTTTCTCCTTAACCATATTTGTCACCACCAGGACCATGGTGTACTGATGGGTAACCTGACTACTGTGCCCAAAACTATTTGGAAGAGCATTCAGATGAAGGGCTTTGTGCCAAAATAAACATAACTGGACTTTACAGGATAGTGCAAAATATTTCTTTACTTTTATATCATATCATCTCATTTGAGGATACACAATAAACCTTCTACGGGCATCATCAAGTTACCCTTTCTTCTAAGAAACCACCTTTCTTTTCTATTTCTCAGCATTGTTGCTACCGCCCCATAACACTGGTTCTATCTTGGGACACCAAAGATGAATTTATGGTTCTTTACAGTCCTTTATGAAAGTTGACTTAGGGGATGCCTGGGTGGCTCTGTTGGTTAAGCCTCCAACTCTTGATTTCGGCTCAGGTCATGATCTCAGGGTTGTGAGATTGAGTCCTGTGTCAGGCTCTGCACTCAGCATGGAGTCTGCTTGAGATTCTCTCTCTCCTTCTGCCCCTCCCCCCACTCACACTCTCTTTTTCTAAATAAATAATTAAATAAAATCTTAAAAAAAAAAAAGAAAGTAGACTTGAATGTTTCAGATTCTCTAGGTTCTCCAGAGCAAAGCTACTATAACACAAACAAACCCTTCTCTTTCTAATACTGGTCGTTATTCAAAACAAAATTTCAATGCACAATCATGCTATGAAGAACCAGACCTAAGGATAGGAAGAAGGGGCAAAGCACAGGCAGCCCTCTCCCACCACAGATATGTAACAGCTAGCTGGACATACCAGATACAGAGGCCCACAATCTTGAGACCCAGCTCAGGACTGTTAAACAATGGCCTGGGCAAAACCCTGACTGACCTGGTCTTCAGGCCAGAAGGGACAATTGCTTTAGGCAAAAGAGATACTTTGAATGGGTAGTGAAGCTTTGAGGAAATTGCCTGGGAAAATAGCTTTAGGAACTCAATCCAGTCTTGATGACAGCTGTGGTTCCTGGGTTATAGGTATAGGCAAAATCTGACAAATGGATGAGACTTTAGATGTAAATAACCACAGACCATGGAGCAAAAGGGAGTGTAAAAACTGAAAATGAGGAAGAGACCAGTGCCAGTTTCAAGGTAATGCTGACAGTAGTTCAGGAGTAAAACAGCCTCGGATGAAATCCCTTAAACCAGTAAGAATCCTAACCTCAGAATGTAAGCTCTGTAAGGGCAAGGATCTAGGGCTTTTGTCAGGAGAGGCAATCTGCTCATGGGCCCTGAGAATCCCTGCACAGTCTTGCTAAATATGACAAGAAAACAAGACCCTCAGTGGTCTTTACCTGGGCCATTTTTCAGGCTCACATTAGTATCAGGCAACTTTGGGAGGAAGAAGTAACATCTCCCAGACAAAGGACAGGCTTGTTACCATTCATTTTGAAAATGATAGATTTTCCAAGCACGATATTCCTCCCCTGTCATGCAATCCAATGGGTGTGTAGGCACCCACATATTTCCCCCATGTCATCCAGTGGCATTTGGGGGAGTGAGAAATTGACACAAACAGGAAGCTTATTCTGCCTGCTATGCCATGAGCAATAAAGTTCCATGTCTCTGACTCAAGAGTCTCTGTCTTTTGCCAGCATCATGACACAGTAACAGGCTAGCTTACTAGCTTGACAGTAGAGTAAAATTCCAGACCCTTCACAGTTCCTCATAGCTCTAGTCCTAGCACCCAGAATAATATCCAGCAAAGAGGGATCATTCTATTCGTTAAATGAGTCCTTTACTTAATAAAGATTTGAATTTGGTTTATCTCACTATTAACCTCATTTATGAGCACGAAATTAGTCAACAAATTCTTGTGAAATCACATGGCATATAATTTATTCCTGGTTAAAAGATCATGTTAGGTGTTTGCTGCTCAAATTCAAATCAAATGGAGTTAGTGGGACTTCCATTAAGAAATGCTGCTAAAAATTTCTATACACTAATAATGAAGCAGCAGAAAAAGATATTAAGAAAACAATTCCATTTACAATTGCACCAAAAATAATAAAATACCTATGAATAAACAAAACTAAGAAGGTGAAAGACCTGTACTCTGAAAGCTATAAAACTTTGATAAAAGAAATTGAAGATGACCCAAAGAAATGAAAGACATTCCATGCTCATGGATTGGAAGAACAAATATTGTTAAAATGTCTATACTACACAAGGCAAACTGCAGATTTAATGCAATCCCTATCAAAATACCAACAGCATTTTTCACAGAACTAGAACAAACAATATTAAAATTTGTATGGAACCACAAAAGACCCCAAATAGCCAAAGCAATCTTGAAAAAGAAAAACAAAATGAGGCATCACAATTCCAGACTTCAAGTTATATTACAAAGCTGTAGAATTAAAACAGTATGGTACTGGTGCACAC
Source organism: Callorhinus ursinus (assembly GCF_003265705.2). NCBI lineage: Eukaryota > Metazoa > Chordata > Mammalia > Carnivora > Otariidae > Callorhinus > Callorhinus ursinus. Next base: position 17,657,679 of record NW_027397089.1, on the reverse strand, counting down.
ACACACACACAAACACACACGACATAGATCAATGGAACAGAATAGAGAGCTCACAATTATATAGTCAATTAATAAATAAATAAACCCACAATTATATAGTCAATTAATCTTCAATAAAGGAGGCAAGAATAGGCACAGTCTCTTTGACAAATGGTGCTGGGAACACTGGACAGCTACATGCAAAAGAATGAAACTGGACCACTTTCTTACACCATACACAAAAATAAACTCAAAATGGATTAAGGACATAAATGTGAGACCTGAAAACATAAAAATCCTAGAAGAGAGGACAGGCAGTAATCTCTCTGACATTGGCCATAGCAACATCTTTCTAGTCTCCTGAGGCAAGGGAAATAAAAGCAAAAATAAATTATTGAGACTACATCAAAATAAAAAGCTTCTGTAAAACAAAGGAAACAACAAACAAAACTAAAAGACAACCTACTGACTGAGAGAAGACATTTGCAAATGACATATCCGATAAACAGTTAGTACTCAAAATATATAAAGAACTTATAAAACTCAATATCCAAAAAAGAAATAATCCAACTTAAAAATGGGCAGAAGACATGAGCAGATATTTCTCCAAAGAAGACATCCAGATGGCCACCAGACACATGAAAAGATGCTCAATATCACTCATCATCAAGAAAATACAAATCAGGGGCACCTGGGTGGCTCAGTTGGTTAAGCGTCTGCCTTCAGCTCAGGTCCTGATCTCAGGGTCCTGGGATCAAACCCCGTGTTGGGCTCCTTGTTCAGCAGGAAGCCTGCTTCTTCCTCTTCCTCTGCCCCTCCCCCTGCCCGTGCTCCCTTGCTCTCTCTCTCGGATGAATAAATAAAATCTTTTTTAAAAAAAGAAAATAGGGCGCCTGGGTGGCTCAGTTGGTTAAGCGACTGCCTTCGGCTCAGGTCACGATCCTGGAGTCCCAGGATTGAGTCCCGCATCGGGCTCCCTGCTCAGCGGGGAGTCTGCTTCTCCCTCTGACCTTCTTCCCTCTCATGCTCTCTCTCTACCATTCTCTCTCTCTCTCAATAAATAAATAAAAATCTTTAAAAAAAAATAAAAAGAAAAAAAGAAAATACAGGGCGCCTGGGTGGCTCAGTCATTAAGCATCTGCCTTCGGCTCAGGTCATGATCCCGGGGTCCTGGGATCGAGTCCCACATCGGGCTCCCTGCTCGGCGGGAAGCCTGCTTCTCCCTCTCCCACTCCCCCTGCTTGTGTTCCCTCTCTCGCTACCTCTCTCTCTGTCAAATAAATAAATAAAATCTTAAAAAAAAAGAAAATACAAATCAAAACCACAATGAGCTATCACACCTATCAGAATGGCTAAAATCAATAACACAAGAAACAAGTGTTGGCAAGGATGTGGAGAAAGAGGAAGGCTCGTCCACTGTTGGAAGGAATGCAAATTGGTGCAGCCACTGTGGAAGACAGTAGGGAGGTTTCTCAAAAAGTTAAAAATAGAACTACCCTAAGATTCAGTTAATGCACTACTGGGTATTTACCCAAAGAATACAAAAACACTAATTCGAAGGGATACATGCACCCCTATGTTTATGGCAGCACTATTCACAATTAGCCAAACTTTGGAAGCAGACCAAGTGCTGATAGATGAATGGGTAAAGAAGAGGTGGTATATGTATGCAACAGAATATTATTCAGCCATAAAAAAGAATGAAATCTTTCCATTTGCAACAATATAGATGGATCTAGAGAGGATAATGCTAAGTGAAATAAGTCAGAGAAAGACAAATGCCATATGCTTTCACTCATATGTGGAATTTAAGAAACAAAACAGTGAGCAAAGGGGGAGAAAAAAAAGAAACAAACCAAAAAGCAGACTCTTAACTATAGAGAACAAACATGGTTACCAGAGGGAGGGAGGGAGGGGGATGGATGAAATAGGTGATGGGGATTAAGAGTACACTTATCTTAATAAGCACTGAGTAAAGTAAGGAACAGTTGAATCACTATATTGTACACCTGAAACTAATATAACCCTGTATGTTAACTACATTGGAATTAAGAAAGAAGGAAAGGAAAGGAAAGGAAAGGAAGGAAGGAAGGAAGGAAGGAAGGAAGGAAGGAAGGAAG
>NW_027397089.1:17640249-17655480 GCF_003265705.2 Callorhinus ursinus | reverse complement strand
AAAGAAAGAAAGAAAGAAAGAAAGAAAAATGCTGTCAACAATTTCTGAATATCTGTCAAATCATGTGCTCATCAGTTACTGTAGATACTTGAGAAAAAGTATCAAAATCTTAATTAAGTCACATTACATATCATGTTTTAAATTCATGTGTTTAATATAAAAATGTATTTTATGAAGATAGTGAGTAACAATTAATAAAGGAATGAAAAAAAAAGATCTCTCACCATTAATTTTTCATTGCATCCAGACCAGAGTTCAGAATAGGATGCTTTAGAAAAATAAACAACTTTATTTTCCCCTTCACCCAAGGAAAGGCTTTGTTCTCAGTTTCTCTGAGGCTATTTTCTATTAAGACCTCAGGGATAATCCTCTCACTTGTGTCTATAATTGATGTGTCAATAAAATGAATAACCATTGATTAATGATACCTTTCAACTGAATCTTTATCCCCTTATATACTAGAGAATAAAACAGCTTAGACTTGAACTAGCATCTGCAGGCCATGTGTGTGCTAGTCTCGGGGTTCTGTACTTTCATATCCACAGCGATGTATAATCTCTTTGCAACACACGGGCAGTGTTAAGTCTCCATAACGGGTTCATTGTATTTTCCTCAATATGTTGCAATCCTTTTTGCATGTGGGCTTCACACCTTTCTAAATACTTGGTAATTTATGGGAAAGGCAACTTTTTTTTTTCCTGGTGAGATGTTGTAGAATTTGTTTTAGCTGAAAAGAACTTGCTTTTCATTTCAAATAATGTGAAACTGCAAGCCACCAGCAGAGGCATAAATAACACTGGAACAAAACTTCAGTGAGCAAAATGGATCATCAATATTTAATCCAAATCTTTAAATATGGTGATTGCCTTGAAATGATCTTCCTGCATAATCTTCTCTAGATGTCTAAAATTATGTTGAAGATGCAAAGTACTTTATTATAAAGAGAGAATAAAATTGGACTTTGTAGATAACCTCATTATACTTTTTTGCCACTCCTCTTTTTCTAAACAATTCACTTATATAGGATTCGGGAGCCCTAAGATTTGGACTAACATGACCATTAAAATCCCATCTTTATGAATGAATGCCAAAGAAAACATTTAGATTATTCAGAGCATCGCATTTGTATGAAAAAGAAGAAATTGGAAGAAAAAGAAACATGGAGATAGGTGAATTTTCCACCAGGTGTTGTACCAAATAATAATGCAAGACTTTATAAAATGTATATGTATTTTTTTAAAAGATTTTATTTATTTATTTGACAGAGAGAGACACAGCGAGAGAAGGAAAGAAAGCAGGGGGAGTGGGAGGAGGAGAAGCAGGCTCCCAGTGGAGCAGGGAGCCCGATGCTGGACTCAATCCCAGGACCCTGGGATCATGACCTGAGCCGAAGGCAGATGCTTAAAGACTGAGCCACCCAGGCGCCCCTGTATATGTATTTTCTATGTCATTACATAACCAGTATGACAAACATTAAACAGATTTGTCTCACATCTGCCTAGAAACAGAATTTTCAAAGATGATCAGTGATCTTGCTATGGGCAAATAAAATTGTTTTCCTTTTGTCTTCATTTTTTTAAAAGATTTTATTTATTTATTTGAGAGAGAGTGAGTGCACACACATACATGGGTAGAGGGGCCGAGGGAGAAGCATGCTCCCCACAGAGCAGGGAGCCTGATGCGGGGCTCCATTCCAGGACCCTGGGATTATGACCTGAGCCAAAGGGAGACACTTAACTGACTGAGCCATCACCCAGGCGCACCTTTTTGTCTTCATTTTTTGAAGATGTTTCTAGTCACACCTGCCTTTTTGAATACTCTTTCTCCACTTAATATATATCACAATCATCTCCTTATCAGTCTGTGACCACCACTGGAGGACTGAAAATCTTTGATTGGAGAGACTATTTCTGATTCCTTAAGTATATTTGTGTAATTATGCATACCTAAGTGTTTGGAACATTCTAAATAATTAATAAATATTGATTGAATAAATGAAATGAGGACTAATTAGTCCTCAACTTAGATTTTTTTTATCTCTACACATACTTCTTTGGCTTTCATCTTTATATGGAAATCATCCAAATATATCTGTTCATCCATTCATTCCTTCCGAACATTGAGTCTTTCAACTCCAATTTATTTCAGGATACTTCCCACTGGATGCCCTGGAAGTCTGTAATCTCAACATATATTAAATTCTTAATAGTTTCCACTAATTCAGCTCATCTTCAAAACTACAATTCAAAAGTTATTTATTGACATCCCTGTGTAAAGGGCATTGCACTAGACAATGCAGGTGAGAAGAATAAGAGTAAGCCACAGTGTCTACCCTCAAGAAGCTTATAAGATAGTAAGGGGGATGAGCATTTCAAAGTATAGCATGGTAAGTGTAAGAGAAGTACAAACTAAGGACAGAAAATTCTGGAACTACCTCACAAGCACTAACTCTTTGGGAAAGAAGAAAGGTTCATCTAGAAGGGTGCCTCGGTGGCTCAGTCAATTAAGTGGCCCACTCTTGATTTCGGTTCAGGTCTTGGTTCACGTCATGATCTCAGGGTCCTGAGATCGACCCCTGGGACAGGCTCTGCACTCAGCACGGAGTCTGCTTGAGATTCTCTCCCTCTCCCTCTGCCCCTCCCCCGCTTGCACTCTCTAAATAAATAAATAAATAAAATCTTTAAAAAAAGATTCATCTAGAGCTAGATGTGAACTTCAAACTTTGGAAGCAGACCAACATGTTTTGTTCCATGTTTACCACCAGATCATCCACTGATTCTTCACATTGGTGTCAATGCTCTAATTATATCCAAAATTTTGGCTACAATTTTTCAACCTTGATCGGCTTTCCCACTTGTTCCACATTCTTAGCATTAACATGCTAGAGGTGGTTTATATTATCTCTCTGATCTCTAAACCCCTACTGGCTGTCCAGGACCATTGGGTTCCTGACTCTCATCCATTTGGCCTTCCATGCTCTCGTCCTGCCTCAGGTTGCCTCTAAATCTGTAAGATATATGCCAACAGGAAGTAAAAAACATTGTATTTCAGGAAATACTTTAAGAAGTAGTATTTGACTTAACTATTTTTTTTAAAGATTTTATTTATTTATTTGAGAGAGAGAGAGAGAGAGAGCGCACATGAGAGTGGGGAGGGTCAGAGGGAGAAGCAGACTCCCTGCCGAGCAGGGAGCCCGATGCGGGACTTGATCCCGGGACTCCAGGATCATGACCTGAGCCGAAGGCAGTCGCTTAACCAACTGAGCCACCCAGGCGCCCTTGACTTAACTATTAAAGGATAGGTTTGATCTTAATAGGTCAAGAGAGTGAGAAAATTAATTAAGGTAGAAAGACTGGTATGAGCTAAGACACCAGAAGAAACCTAAGTGCACATTTCAGAAAAAGTAGCAGGTTAATCTGGTGTGCTTCTGTCTAGTAGGTCCCTAGTTACTTACTTACTCCTCTACTCACAAGGACTATTTGACTGCATTATCCTCATACTTAAAGACTAATCCTGATATTAGGGAAAAGAACTAATATGCTGGAAAAAGGCAGTGTGGAGATGGGGAAAGAAATAAATACACAGTAAAATAAAGCAGGAAATAGTTCTAGGGGGTAGCAGAGCTGCAAAAAGGCAATTTGGGCATGTCGGTGGTTGTGCATACTATGATTCCCCATTCACTGGCGTAAGGCAAGACAGTCAAGGGGTTTTGAGTAACAGAATTATAAAATAGTAGATACTATACAGAGTCTCTGGATGAGTACTCACTAGGTGAAAGCTGTCCTAAGTACCCAGATTTCCCTTCTTTTCTCAGGCAGTATTGGAGGGATCAAGAGCTCTCTAAATTGGCCCATGAGCATGCTAATGACAGTAGTCTTGGCTGGGAGTCTAAAGATTGAAGTGGTGCTGTTCTTTTTGATGAATGCCTCCTCTCCTCAACTCCATGGCATTGCCCAATGCTGTTACTGCCACCAACTTCGCCTTTTCTCTGTCTTCCTACTGAGCATGCCGCTCCACCCCCACTAAACCCAAGCCACTCTGCTTAGGAGTTATGAGGTCTTTTGCTACAGCCTGGAGTCTGGGCTGTGTCAACCCAACTGTATGTTTTGGGGATGAACAGATAGAGTAGAGGAATATTCTAGCATAGAAGAGAGAAAAATGAAATGGTTCTTGGAAAAGGTAAACCTTGTGCTGAACTTTGAAACATGGAGGAAGAGGAATTTTGAAGGGCAGAGGAAATAAAGAAGAGCTTGCTTCCTGAGTTTGGGGTAAAACGTAAACTATAGAATTACAACGTGTGTTTGGGAGTCACACCGTAGAACTCTTTAGTAGGTGATAAGAATTCATGTAAGGGATTGGTGACATTGTATTTTATCTCATAGCTAAATATTTTTTTTAAATGTCATGACAAAAGGGTAGAATTAACAAACAATAGCCTTTTATGAAGCTGGAATATTTTTCTCTACTGAAGAGAGTTGAAAGTTGTCTTCATGAGTTGAAAATTTTCTTCTTCTTCACACGGTCTTCACACAGAGAAAGGAAGGCATGCACTTTTAACTAGAATAAGCAGAGCGAAGACATTTATCACATTCAAATTCTCCAGGTACAACTAGTACATTTGCTTGGGTACCAATAGGGTGGCCTTCAGTAGAGCCATCTACTAGAAGGATGCCAATTCATCCAAGCAGATATATTCCCGTGTAGTCACATAGATTGGCAAGCTAAGTGAGAACTGAATTTAACCCCACTTGCCCCCTTACCTAGGTACCTTCGGGTAGCACATACCCTGGAGTAAAACAAACAGACAAGCAATCCTCAGGTTCTAGCTATTTTAAAGTGAATGTGGGAGGCCCCCATCCCTCTCTCCTGTCTGACTTGAAAATAAGATAGAGGTTTCAAATGATATTAATCTATTTTCTGGTGCAGTAAGACATAAGTCTGGATTCCCCACCCCCACACCTATTTTTCCTCATCTGTTTCTTTGAGATTGCATTACTTGTAGCCTTGAGTGTTTAAAAGGGAAGATCCAACCCATTTATTCAATGTCACTATCAATATTGATCCCAGGGCCATCTACTGGAATGGATTCCCTGTAGGCAGTGCTCACTGTGACTTTCAGGAGTTCAGGGAGAATTTATGAGCACAATTCTTTTTCCAGTTAAAAAGGAAACACATTCAAGATGTACTAAAATAGCTGAAAAGAAGTGTAGTGCCCTGCTTTACAAGCATGAGATGAACTTGTATTTACTAAATAAAGAATTTATGATTGGGAGAAGTAAACTTCAGCTTATAAGAATTTCTAACTATCTTTCTACTTACCCCAATAGCTCACGGTAGAAAATTGGTTTCTGAGAGACTCTGAAAAATGATAAGGTCATAAACAATTGAATAATAACATTCAATTACTAGCTTTCTCAACTAATAATGTTGCCTGTATGATTTAATGTGATTTATAAGTAGCCATTTAAAATAGATTCTCCCGTTACACAGAATGAAATATGAGTTTGTAGATAGGTTATTACATAGAATGTACGTAGCTATAAATGACCATGCTTTCTAGTCAAAGATTTGTTGTGGGAATCTAAAGAAAGTGGAGACCTGAAAGTACTTTTTCAACTTATGTAACTGTAAGACAAGATGGAGCATTTTATACTTTGTGACATCTTTTAATTAGACAAGAAATTAATATCCTGTTTTGTTGTCTCTGATATTCACGTGTAATCACATGTAAGGCTACTCACATTTTTTCAAGTTGTGAGATATTAAAAAAAATTAATGGTAGGGTTTTCTGTTTAAAACAAAAAAACTAGACAACAGGATCCTATGTTAACACATGGATCATGTCACTTCGTATTTTGGCATTTTGTTTTCCATGTTTCAAATGGGTATTTTAATCCCTGTTACCCTAAGGTCTGCTGTGACAAAATGAGAACAATGATAACCTCTCATTTCAGTAATCCAAATTCTACTTGTAATCCAAACCAATCTCAAGCCTCCCTGTAGGAAACCCTCCCTGATCCTCCTTCCTTTGAGATCCTATATCACTCATACCCATTTACTCATTTATCTCATTTTAATGCAATCCCATGCAATCTTATATTATGTCTGTCCAATATGTATGAGCTTTATTTCCTTAGCAACACTATAAGCCCCAGAATAGGAAATGAGGCTTATCTCACTTTTGTTCCTGTAGATAGTTTGGTGTAGAGCTGAGCACAGAACTGATGCTACTCAGTTTAATTCGGTAAATTTGAAGCTTCCCCCCAACATACAGACTGTGTAAATTCCCAGGATGTTTGGCTGTGTGTGTGAGCATCCCAACACACAGCTCTTTACCTACCACTACAAACTGTATATATTTTTTCTTTTTTTAACTACCAGCACTCACCAGATTTTATCAGCTCTTACCTGTAATCTACCACTCAATGTCAACTGAAGAATACAACACAAAAATTCAAATATGTTAAATGAAATTTACATTAAAATTTCCTTCCCTCAGTAGACTTATTAATAGTTTGCAAATGAAACATGTCTGTTAAAGTATAATCAGCACCATGATATGTGAACCAAGAATCAATGTGGACAACCTCATCAAATCCATGAAAAGAAGTAAGGAAGAGCCCTTAAAGTTGAGGAGATTGGACAGGGTATACCAAAATCCTTGTATCATACAAAATACACGGGATTAAGAATTTAGATTTAGATAAATTTATGAATGACAGATGCACTATAGATCACCAAGAGGGGAATAAGGAATATAAAATAATGTCTAATACTTACTGAGCACTTACTGTATGTCAGGCTCCATTTTAAATGGTGTCTTCTTAATCCTCATAATGAGCCTTAAGTGGGCATACTATCATCTTCATTTTTCAGAGGAGAAAACTGAGGCACAGAAGTAAAGTTAATCCATGACTGAGCTGGGATTCAAACCGACACAATCTGACATTGGTCTGGGGTCTGAAGATAGGACATCCTTTTATCCATTTGGATTGACATTCTAGTGGCAACTACTGTATACTCAACATACCTAAAGTTGCCCTCACTACCCCAGGCCCTGTTCACTGAACTCAAACAAACTGAAAACCATTTTGATTTGAACTTCTTCCATAGTCATTCTGAGTGTACTTTCTCTGGCAGACACACCATAAGGTGACTCTCAGTGAATCAGATCTTTGCATAACTTCCTTCCTTTAAGTGTTGGACAAAAGCTGTAACTTGCACCAAAGCAAAAGAATATGGGAAAGGTAATGTCACTCCCATGATTAGATTACATCGTAGAAGACTCTGTTTTAACAGACTGGAGAAAGGTATTCTCCTACTGGCCTTCAAGAAGCAAACAGCCCTGTTGTGAATTGCCTATGGAGAAGGTTACATGGCAGGGAGAGATGGGTAGCCTCTAACACTGGTGAGTGGTGCCTAGCCAACAGTTAACAAAAATCCAAGGTCCTCAGTCATACAGCCAGCCACAAGGAAATGGATCCTAACAACCTGAGTCAGTTTGGAAGCACATTCTTCCCCAGTCAAACCTCCAGATGAGAATACAACCTAGCAGACACTTTTATTACATTCTTGTAAGAGTGATAAGCAGGATTCTAAGATTGTCCCCAAGACTCCCTATCCACTGGTGTACACATCTTTTCTCCCAGTTATTCAGCCAAACATTAATCTACATGTTGCTGTGAAGGGATGTTGCGGATATAATTAAGATCTCAAATCAGTTAACTTTAGAACAGGGAGATTATCCTAGATAATCAGATATCCTAACCTAATCAGGTGAGTCTATAAAAGGGACTAGGACCTTCCTTGAGAGATCTGAAGTGTGGAGAGTGTTCAGCCCAAGGTAGATTCTCCACTGCTGGCTTTAAAGATGGAGGGGGCCATATGGCAAAGAATGCAGGAGGTCCCCATGAACTGAGAGTAGCTCCCTGCTGACAGCCAGCAAGGAAATGCAAGCCTCATTTCTATAGTCACAGGAATTGAATTCTGCTTGGAAGAGGACCCTGAGGTCCAGATGAGAACACAGCCTGACCAACATCTCCATTTTAATTACTTAAGACTCTGAGCAGAGGGGCACCTGCGTGGCTCAGTTGTTAAGCGTCTGCCTTCGGCTCAGGTCATGATCCCAGAGTCCTGGGATAGAGCCCCGCATCAGGCTCCCTGCTCCGCAGGAAGCCTGCTTCTCCCTCTCCCACTCCCCCTGCTTGTGTTCCTGCTCTCGCTGTGTCTCTGTCAAATAAATAAATAAAATCTTAAAAAAAAAATTAAAAAAAAATACTCAGCAGAAAATCCAGTCACACCATGACCACATTTCTGACCTATAAAACAGTGACCTAAATAATGCCAGGTGTTTTAAGCTGCTAATTTGTGGTAATTTGTTTAATTTGTTACATACCAGTAGAAAACTAATACACTGCCTGTATTTGGAATTGACACAAATTGAGGCATTTCGAGTAAGTAAAAGTGAAAACACCCAGTACAGTGCCTGAAATACAGAAGATGCTGAATATTTGTGGGACTTTTTTCCTAGTGAGCCTCTGAAATACAGAATTTCTTCCTTCATTGTCAGAGTGATCCCCAGTAACATTTGCAAGAAAAAATATTCACCATGAAGAACAAGCGAAAAATATTATACAAACGTCTATTGAAACACAGAACAGCCAAACTATCCTGTGGACATCCATAATTACTCAGAAACCAAAACAAAAAAAAATAAAAGTCCGTAAATTCTACCTGCACATCTCAGAATTAGAGTACCAAGAATTCAAGTTACTGTGCTGGTTCTTAAAAGTAGATTTTGAAGTATTTCATATTTTAGTTATTACACTACTTCTTATTTCTTCAACTTCCAGCCATTCACTCTCTAAAGTCTGAAGATGTTGAGATCATGGAAAAAATTTTCAACAAATCATCTTCTGACTGAATCATAAAATTTGGCAGCTGTGAATTCATTTGTCATCTCTGTAAGAAGAGCTCTGTGTTGAGAATTCAAATGCTTAAATTCTGGCCTATGTGTCATAGATAATTTGAGTATCTGTTCCAGGGTTTGGGGATAGATTCCAGTGTAAATATGTGTTGTCTGAAATTTAGCAATTCTCCTACAGTTTAAAGCTTTTCACTTTCTGCATTAAGAGATGTTATGCATCAAGTTGGTACAATTTGAGATGACTTGTATGGCCCCAGACGTGGTTTCATATCACTGGTAAAAATAAATGATTCTCACGTATATGTCTGTTAGCCATTTTAACCCATTGGGTTTTGAAATTTGTGAGTGATCCTGACCATTTCAAGATTGCAAGTATTATGAGTGAAATGAGTGCATTTAAAAATTACTCTTTGACAGTGAAGAAAGAGTCAGCATGTAACATGCTGATTTCAGCAAGGTTACAATTGACATTTGAGCACTACAAGAAGGTACCTTACAAAGAAAAGAGCTCTTTTTTTTGTTAGAAACACATTGAACAATGAACAAAGTTACTTTTTAAAGTTTGTGCTGGTAAGGGGAAGTATGGGGTAAGATGTCCCCCAATTTTTACTTATGTAAAAAATTTACTTATGCCCCCCATGGATATAAATTTATCTTTAATAAGATAAGTAAATTATTTGAGACAGTGAGCTGTTTTATGTTGGTTGTGAGTTTATCATATTTATTTCATTTTTTAAAGCAGGTACTTTTGTTTTTGAATGGAGAAACAGTTCGATATTCAGTTAAACAAAAGTGTTTTTTCCTTTCTCTTTTTTAAATTTTTTTAAAGAGTTTAATTATTTATTTTACAGAGAGAAACACAGCGAGAGAGGGAACACAAGCAGGGGGCTGTGGGAGAGGGAGAAGCAGGCTTCCCATGGAGCAAGGAGCCCGATGAGGGGCTTGATCCCAGGACCCTGAGCTCATGACCTGAGCCGAAGGCAGATGCTTAACGATCGAGCCACCCAGGCGTCCCTTTCCTTTTTAAATTTTAAACATCAACTACCTTTGCTACCTTTGTAGTCCTGCCCTTAGAAATAATTCTGTTTTGGTTTTTTTTTAAGATTTTATTTATTTATTTGAGAGAGAGAGAAAGCACGAGCAGAGGGGCTGGTGAGGGAGGGAAGGGTAGAGGAAGAGGGAGAAGCAGACTCCCCGCTGAGCAGGGAGCCTGATGCGGGGCCCCATCCTGGAACCCTGAGATCATGACCTAAGGCAGACACTTAACCAACTGAGCCACCCAGGCACCCCACTCTGTTTTGAAGGACAATGTACTGCTGTAGAAAAGTAGAGATTCATTTTTTTTTAAAGGAGCATGATGTCTTTTGCCTATGAAAATATTATCTTCAGGGATTCTACTAGTACTTAAGAATTTACAGCTTCAGTTTTATAAAGTTTTATACTGCTGGTCACCAAAAAGTCTCATTCACAATTTGATGCAAAAAATATAAGGGAAGTGTTATTCTTTGAGGGTTCTGGAATGCCCAAGATGTTCTTATTATATGTTGAAAAGTAATTTCCTGTTAGAATGACCTAGCGGCCCACTAGGTCTCTTCTTAAATTTTACCCTTGGAGTAGTTATGATGAGGAGGGGCTCTGCAGGATCAGTAAAACATACACTAGATCAAGGGATCCTTATATATAAGGGAAAATAGAGGATTCTTTTGGGCTCTTCCACATACAGTATGAATATTAAAAGGTTCTGAAAGCCTGAACAAATGATTAGAAGGAAAGAATAATGGCCCTAGCTATGAAAAGATAAAGCACAGTGAAAGTACAGTACTATAAACAACTCTCTTGGTTCTCCAGCTACCTCTTGAATCGAATTTCTTCTATTTGCTTTACGAGCCCCATTACTTTCCCACCTCTCAGGTCCCAGAACAGAATCCATTATCTTTCCTAAAGCCCTGCTGTCATGGATGGCACCGCCACTCAAATATCTAAGAGTTGTCCTAGATTCTCTCTTTCACTGTCTATGTACAATCACCAGCTCCGATTGCTTAAAACTTCCAGATATTTGTCAGATCCCTCCCCTTTGCTTCATTCCCATTGTTTTGGCTTTAAGACCAACCCCAGGCATGTCTTGTCCGAAAACCCGTAACAGCCTCCTTCTAATTGCCCCCGCTGGCCCCACTGTCGCATGTCTACCCCTCTCTCACACTCCGAGCCAACTTCTATGGCGCCAGAATGATCTTTCTAAAATACAAGTCTTGTCTTTTCACTTCCTTGAATGATTTCCCATTGCCTAAAGAATGAAGTCCAAACTCTTTCGCATGACCTGTGGGTTTTTCATGATTTGGCTTTGACCGGGTCAGCTTCTTTTCTCACAGTTTCTCCATAGGCAGAATGTGCTTCTCACACTTTGATGCCTTTCTCACATGCTCTTCTCTCAGCCTATCATCAATTCTCTTTTCTCCCTGGTCCATAGGATCAGCCTTTACATTTCCTTCTATTTGTCCCAATTGTCTTTTCGGTGGATCGCTTCTTCCTTCATTCATCCATGTGCAAATAATTATGAAGATATAAAGCTGAATCAACATAGCGCTTACTCTCAAGAATCTTGTAGTCCAGTGGAGTTCAGTGGAGCTATAATAAGCTGAGGTGGGTACAAGAAGCAAGATGTTTAGGACAGTGAGTGTTCAGAGAAGGGAGATAAAACTGCAGTTTTTGCATTTGCATCTTTGTGCATCTTTCTTAGCTACAATATAAAGACCACAGACCACAGGCTGATCCAATGTCGTGTTTCATTTATTCTCCAAACATTTCATATTTAAATTTATCGCCAACATAAACCATAACTAAATGCAACAAAGGCATTACCGTAACATCATGTATAAGCTAATGTATTTACTTAATTCTCTTTACAGTTTTCCACTAGGTGCTAATATTGAACAAATACTTGCTTCATTTATTTATTTGTTTTTTAAAAATTTTATTTCTTTATTTGAGTGTGAGAGAGAGAGTGTAAGCCAGCGGAGGAGCGGGGCGGGGGGGAGGACAAGGAGACTCTGTGCTGAGCTCAGAGCCCGACTCTGAACAGTCCCACAACCCCGAGATCATGACCTGAGCTGAAATCAAGAGTCTGACGCTCAACCGACTAAGCCACCCAGGTGCCCGACAAATACTTGCTTCGTTCATCAACATGATCTTGAAATTTGTTCAAGTTTGTTATTGTGCTTTATATTTTGTTCTGGTTCTTAAAGAAATATTTTTTTCTACATATACTTTAGCTATCTATACAGTAATTCAGCCACATTTACGTTCATTGTGGTTTCATATTTAGTTAAAACACTCACTGAAATACTGTAGTAACATTGCTTTTACTGTACTGTGTGATTTCCAATTGTCAGGAAATTTACTGTGTACCTGCCACCACACGTCAGTATTCCATGACACCAAAACATTTCTTTTGAAATGATTTCCGTTTTTCAGGGCTAAGGGTTAAAAGTTCTGTTTACCCAGAATTTATGCCTTCCTGCTGATTATAGTATTCGGTTTTTACATAAACCAAATAATACATGTTTCCTCACAAAACCAATTTCAAAACATGCTTGCTAATGTTCACTCATCACCACCTCCCATAACACAAATTTTATTATAAACTGGTAGTATATTTTACCTACCAACAAATGTCAACAAATAGAGTACTTCTAGTTAAGGGATTTGGGGAAAGATCCATAGATGAAATATTTGAGCATGGCTGTGATAGATGGTTTGGAAGCAACACAGACGAGACTGACAGAAAATGAAGGCAAGTCTGTGAGGAAATTTCATGAAGGGAATAATAGTGGTATGGCTGTAACTCAAGAAGACTATGATCAGTGTGTATAAAAGGAATTTTAGGAGGTAAAATTGAAAAGCCTGATTGGAGCCAGATCCTGGAGTCCCCTGAATGACAGGCTATAGATGTAGATGTTCATGTTGTAAGAAATTAGAAGCCATTGAAAGTGTTTGTTTAAAGATTTTATCTTATTTATTTGTCAGAGAGAGAGAGCACGCGCGGACGCACAAGCAGGGTGAGTGGCAGGCAGAGGGAGAAGCAGGCTTCCCACTGAGCAAGGAGCCTGACACAGGACTCGATCCCAGGATCCCGGGATCATGACTTGAGCCAAAGGCAGACACTTAACCAACTGAGCCATCCAGGCGCCCCATTTGTTTGTTTTTTAGGTACGTTAATAATACAATGAAAGGGCGGAGGAGTAGGAGACCTAGATTTCGTCTGGTCTCAAGAATTCAGCTGAATAGGGATCAAACCATTCTGAACACCTACGAACTCAACAGGAGATCGAACAGGAGAGTAGCAACAACTCTCTGAACAGAGAAGCGACCACTTACTGGAAGGTAGGGCGTGCGGAGAAGTGAATCCGAGGCGATATTCGGGAGGATAGACGGCGGGGGAGGGGCCTCCATCGGCCGCTTCTGGCAAGTGCTAGAGCCGCGGAGCACAAAATCGGACCTTTTAGAAGTTGGCTCGGCGGAGGGACGTCGCTGCAGTGGCTAAGCGGGGGGTGGAATCCTCCCGGGACAGTGTGGTCTCAGGACCCTTGGGGCCACAGAGAGACCAGGGGTGCCTGAGTGCGCCAGAGCTCCCAGGTATCAGAGCGGGGAAGCCGGCTGCAGAGACGGAGCAGAGTCGCGGGCTCTCAGCTCGGGGTTGCCATAAACTGTGATCTGCGCCCCAGTCGGGGCACGGCTCCCCCAGCAGGGACCCAACAAGCAGCAGATCCGGGGAGACTCCCCTTCCTTCCCGGGGAGGAGCGGTGCGGGAACGCACTGCAGGGATCTGCTGGGTTTGGAGACTCCACACGGGGTCGGGTGCCAGAGATAGCAAAGCTCGATCACAGGCCAGGTGAGCACGGAGTGCGGCCGGAGACCGGGGACACAGAAGTGACTGCTTTTCTCTGGGGGCACACTGAGGAGCGGGGCCCCGAGTTCTCAGCTCCTCCGGGTGGAGATTGGGAGGCCACCATTTCTGCCCTGGTCCTCCAAAGCTGTACCAAGAGCTTGCAGGGAACAAAAGCTCCTGAGAGCAAACCGGAGCAGCTTCCTTAGCCCGGACCGACAAGGGCGGGGCAATTCCGCCTCTGGCAAAGACATTTGGAAACCACAGCAACAGGCCCCTCCCCCAGAAGATCAGCACAAACAGCCAGCAAGCCAAGACCAAGTTGATCGATCAAGGAGAATGGGAGAACTCCAGCGCTAGGGGAATACTGCACATAGATTCATGGCTTTTTTTTTTTTTTTTTTACCATGATCCATTATTTCATCAAAGTTAATTTTTGTTGACTGTTTTTTTTTATTTTTCTTTTTCCCTTTTTCAACCAACATCTTATCAATCCCTTTTTAAAAAAAAAAAACAAAACATTTTTTATTTTTCATTTTTAGAGTCATATTTTATCCCTTCATAGTAGTTACCCTTATTTTTGGCATATATATATAAGTTGTTCTCTCTTTAAAATTTTGGGGTACAGTTTCTTCTAACAGATCAAAATATACCCTAGGGCGCCTGGGTGGCTCAGTCGTTGGGCGTCTGCCTTCGGCTCAGGTCATGATTCCAGGGTCCTGGGATCGAGTCCCACATCGGGCTCCTTGCTCAGCGGGAAGCCTGCTTCTCCCTCTCCCACTCCCCCTGCTTGTGTTCCTGCTCTCGCTATGTCTCTCTCTGTCTAATAAATAAATAAAATCTTTAAAAAATATATATATATATACCCTAAATCACTAGTGTATGGCTTTGTTCTAGTCTCCTGCCTGATCACATTCTCTCCCTTTTTCCTTTTTTTTTTTCTTAAATCTTCTTTCTTTTTTCAAACAACTTATCTTACCAAGTCCTTTTATAAAATCTTTTATAATTTTCATCTTTACAGTCATCTTCCATCCCTTCATTGTATCAACCCTTATTTTGTACATATATGTCTTTCTTCCTTTAAAATTTTAGGAGGCACTTTTTTCTAACAGACCAAAATACGCCCAAAATCTAGTGTGTGGCACTGATCTATGCACTAGCCTGACCATATTTGATCACATTCTGCTTTTTTTGTATTGTTCTGTTTTTGTTTTTATCCTTTTTTTTTCCTTCTTTTTTTCTCTTTCTTTTTTCTTTCTTTCCCTTTCTTTTCCCCTGGTTTCAGGTCTTTTCTGATTTGTATACAGTATATTTGCTGGGGACGTTGTAAACCTGTTAGCATTTTGTTCTCTCATTCATCTATTCTCCTCTGGACAAAATGACAAGACGAAAGAAATCACCTCAGCAAAAAGAACAAGAGGTA
>NW_027397089.1:17594936-17635249 GCF_003265705.2 Callorhinus ursinus | reverse complement strand
CTCGGCATCAGGGAAATCCAAATCAAAACCTCAATGAGATACCACCTCACACCCGTCAGAATGGCTAAAATTAACAAGTCAGGGAACGACAGATGTTGGCGGGGATGTGGAGAAAGGGGAACCCTCCTACACTGTTGGTGGGAATGCAAGCTGGTGCAACCCCTCTGGAAAACAGTATGGAGGTTCCTCAAACAGTTGAAATTAGAGCTACCGTTGGATCCAGCAATTGCACTACTGGGTATTTACCACAAAGATACAAATGTAGGGACCCGAAGGGGTACGTGTACCCCAATGTTTATAGCAGCAATGTCCACAATAGCCAAAGTGTGGAAAGAGCCAAGATGCCCATCGACAGATGAATGGATAAAAAGAAGTGGTATATATACACAATGGAATATTATGCAGCCATCAAAAGGAATGAGATCTTGCCATTTGCAACGACATGGATGGAACTGGAGGGTGTTATGCTGAGTGAAATAAGTCAATCAGAGAAAGACATGTATCACATGACCTCACTGATATGAGGAATTCTTAATCTCAGGAAACAAACTGAGTGTTACTGGAGTGGTTGGGGGTGGGAGGGATGGGGTGGCTGGGTGATAGACATTGGGGAGGGTATGTGCTACGGTGAGCGCTGTGAATTGTGCAAGACTGTTGAATCACAGATCTGTACTTCTGAAACAAATAACGCAACATATTTTAAGAAAAAAGAAAAAGAAGAAGATAACAGGAGAGGAAGAAAAGGGGAGTATGTCAGAGGGGGAGACAAACCATGAGAGATGATGGACTCTGAAAAACAAACTGAGGGTTCTAGAGGGGGGGGGAGGGGGATGGGTTATCCTGGTGATGGGTATTGAGGAGGGCACGTTCTGCATGGAGTACTGGGTGTTATGAACAAACTATGAATCATGGAACACTGCACCAAAAACTAATGATGTAATATATGGTGATTAACATAACAATAAAAAAATTTAAAAAAAGAGGAAAAAAAATAATACAATGAAGGCTGTCCTTCCAAAAAGATTCACCTGGCAGCAGCACTCGAAGAGTATTTGAAAGGAGAGCTGGGAGATAGGGGACACCTGCAGAGGGGCCAATAGTACAGATAATGTAGCATAAAGGTAATGAGAGTCTAAACTATAGCAGCAACATAGGGAGCCTACAGAAGGGAGAAAGAAAAAATGGGGTAGAGATTCAACCAACAAAATTCATTAGTTATTTGAATCTGGAAGGCAAAGGAGAGAAGAGACAAAAGGCTGTCCTTGGTACTTGGGGGAATGGTGATATAAGTTAGGACAGAACTAATGTATTCATTTTGGAAAGTGCTGAATTACTGAATCTGAGATGTCACCAGAGTATTCGGATGGAGCTTTCCAGTAGGCGGTTCACAATTTAGAAGCAGAAATCATGAAGAAGGCCAGGTTTGGAGATGCTGATTTCATGGTTGTGGGAGCCATTCGAATGTGCCTGACAAAGTTCCTCCTCCAGGGAAAGTAGTTAACTGAGGGCTCCAGCTATTAAAGTTGAAATTCCCCTCAGGGTTTGAGCTGAGGACATGCATCTCACCGGTGGCTTCCAGCCAATGAGCAGGTGCAGCAGAATACTAAGGAAGATCAGCCTAAGAAGACAAAGGACTTCTTTGTCGGCCAACTTGATTTCAAGGACTCATTAACGGCTTTGCTGAGCCATCTATCCAGTGTGGTACAGTCTACGGGGCTCCCACCCGAACTTCCCTCTTCCTAATCTTCTCTTTCTCTGTCCTTCACTTGGGATCAGACCTGTCTCTCAACCTCTCTGGACTCTTCCATTTCACACCAACATAAACATTTCCCCATTTAATGCTGTCTCAGCATCTGATTCTCAGAGCATCTAGATTAACACAACAGTTATTTGAAAAGAAATGATAGATAGTCCATATGTCACTTTGCATAATTAGAATTAATGTTCAAAATACTGATGCTAAAATTTTCTAAACTCTTGAATCATTAAAGCAATATTAAATTATTAAATTTAACTCCTAAACTATAAAATTATATTTAGTAGGTTATAAGTTTAGGTGAGGATGTTTTGCCTTTATATTTTAAGAGATTATTTTAAATGGAAAGGTGGAATCATTAGAAAAAATTCTAGTTGGTGGATATATTAACCTTCAAGAAATATCCACGAGTTATGAATCATTGAGCTGAAATCATAGATAAGGGTGACCTTTGAGCAATGCAAAACTTAGGTAAGTAATATTTTTTTTGTTTTCCAGATACTCAGAAAGATGTAGATCTGTTCATGTTCTTCAGTATCCTTCTACTTTTTAAGACTTTTGAGCAACATTACTGCTACTAATATTAACAGATAAGTTCTGATAATATATGTATTTATAAATGAGATGAATAAATACATTAAAAAATTATCTGACTGACCATCCACTCTAGCCTTACAGTAGGTTTAGCAGACACTGAAAGTTTTTTGATTGTAAGCAGCAAATAATCTTAAGGTTTCCCTTGCACCATTGTTTCAAAAGAAAATCCATGCTCTCTAAAAAGGTATGGTTTAGAATCAATCAAAACCAAGTGGCTTATCAATATAGTAATTAGGCTAGCATCTGAATCATTTAAGCTATTATGATTTTCAGGATTATTGATGTGAGAATTCCAAAGGCCAATGTAAATTGAAAATTGTTGCTTTGGTTGCTACAGATATGGGTAGTGTATCTCCTTGGATGTTAGAATTTAACTTTAAGGAAAACATTGTTTTCCTTTACTCAAAGGACTTGTATTCTTTATATTCTTAGGAATTGTTTACTTTCTCTTTTGCATTAGGCTGGGGTTTAGAAATCTAGTATGTTGTTAATTCTGTCTCTTTTGGATGCCTTTTGACTCAGGAGACCAACAAACAATCTTAGCGGGAACATCTGTTGATCTTTTGAAAAGTAGCCAATGAATTTGGAGTTTCCCTGGCCAGACAAATTGTGGGATCATAGCCCAGTCCTGAGCTAAACTTAAGGACAATGAGATTAGTTCTGACATCTAGAAAAAAAAAAATGGAACACATGGGAAAATGCTAGACTTAGAAAAATTAATATTCTTTGATTTTTTTTCACAGTTAAAATGAATGGAAAGTTAAGATTAGTGCTAGCAAGAAAGGCTGTAAAATTTTATATATGCACAATTAAAGGGTTGAATGATTACATGGAAAATTTGGATCATATAAAACTGCCATGAAAAAAACCAAATGTTTGGTCTTGTACTGCTCAAACTTGATGGTTCATTAGCAATAGAATTATTGATAAATATATTTGATACTGAAATGCTTAAAATAACCGTTTCTAGAAATAAAGCGTCTCTCACTAGTGCAGACTAGATTGGATAGTGTGAATGACCTCTTTGTAAAATTCCAGGTTTTAATTCTTTCTAGTTTTTTTTTTTTTTTTTTAATTCCTTCAGTTACTCAATAGACTACCATGCAGTAGACTACCTTGTCTTCAAGTCATCCATTAGGTGATCTCCGACAGGCTCTTCAATTCCCTGAAAATCTTTATTCCTTATACTATTATATTTGTTCTTGGTGATAATATTAACTCCCTTGGCTCCAATTGCTATTTGTCTACATGCATTTCATACCCACATTCATCCTTCTATTCCTATCTTGCTCTCTGCCATTCTAACTACTATATCTTAAGCCCCACCTCCAACCAAACTTACTAAGATAATTCTTAATCGTCTTTGAACTATCCTATATCCCCAAATCTATTTATATTCTCCTGTTACTTCTGTGCCATTTTATGTATAGTTCATTTCTCAACTAGACTTGCAAACTTTTAAAAGATATATATGCTTATATGCTATTTTTTTTAGATCTCTCTTAGGTAACATTTGATTTTACCTCGATCCTGGTAATATATAACATTTTCTTTACAACCTCTTTATTTTTAATTCTCACATCTAACAAAAATAAAACATGATCAACATGGACAGATGCTTCACATTAAAACACTCTCCCATTGGCTTCTTCGTTACCCCAGACTCTGCTCATCCTGCTACTCCCCAGCCAGCTTCTTTTCCGCCAACTTTGCTGAATCCTTCTCCTCTACCCAGCCCTCAAATACAAAAGCTGCTTGTGACTTTTTCTAGGTCTTCTTTTCTTACAAATTCCTGTCACTTTAGGTGGTTTGTCTTCTTCAGTAGTTTCCATTGTCTTCCCCATGGATGTGAAGACTTTAAAATATGGCTGCAAATTCTTGAACACTTTATCACTATCAAAATATTAAGAACCAAACAGTATTATCTACATGGGAAATACTTAATTCCTTGATATTCACTGGTTACCATTTTCAGCGACTAAAAGCAGAGCTCCTTTCCAGATTCATCTTCTCGTGCAAACGTCAGGTTACGCTATCAGTTATCTCTTGCCTCATGACAAACCGCACCAAAACACGGTGGCTTAAAACAAGGCAATTATTTTGCTTACAAATCCACAGGGCTCTCCTGGGTGGTTCATCTCTGCTCTGCATAGTGCCCATCAGCTGGAATGGCTTGACTGGGGTCTGAAGGATCCAATTTCAATATGGCTCCGTCACATACCTAGCAAGTTGGTGCAGGCTGTCATCTGGGAGCTCAGCTGTGGCTGTGGCCAGGGGTCTCAGTTTCTCTTTACATGAGTCCTTCCATGACTTTCTCGGGTTTCTTCACAGTGTAGTTATTGTTCTGATAGTGAGTGTCCCAAGAAAACAAGTGGGTATGGATGACATTTTCATGACCTTGCTTTACTTGAAGCAGTCACAATGGACTTCTCAGGCTCAAAGAGAAAGGACCTAGACTCCCATTTTTGGGTAGTGGCAAGGCTCTTAAAGAGCACATGGGTAGGAGACACCATTGCAACTGTGTTTTTGTTTTTGTTTTTTTAAGATTTTATTTCTTTATTTGAGAGAGAGAAAGAGCGCGGGTGCGCACGGCACAAGTGAGGGGCGGGGGCGGAGGCAGAGGGGGAAGCAGGCTCCTCACTGAGCAGCAGGGAGCCTAATACGGGGCTCAATCCCAGGACCCTGGGATCATGACCTGAGCTTAAGGCAGATGCTTAACGACTGAGCCACCCAGGTGCCCCTGCAACTGTTTTTTTTAAACCACAGTTTGGGGTGATGGGCATTAAGGAGGGCACATGATGTAATTAACACTGGCTCTTATATGCAACTGATGAATCACTCAACGCTACCTCTAAAACTAATAATGCACTATATGTTAATTTATTGAATTAAATAAAATAAAATTTAAAAATAAAAAAATTTTAAAAATTTAAAAAATAAAATAAAATCACAATCTGCTACAGTGACTAAAGAGCCAAGTCACTTTCTGTAGGTTACTTCTGGATTATGCACATAATTCAAATGCTAAACCATATGCCTCTCCAATTCTAATCAGTGCAACTTTTTGTCTAGCTCTTCCTAAGTGTTTAAAGGTAGTAGGAAATTCCTTTCATACATTATATTGCCAAATAATTATACATTATAATATTATATAATATTAATAACCTATTCTATACATACATAATATACATTATATATGTATTGTATATAATATATATGGATTATACAATGCTTACATAATGTAGTAATGCAAATAATTTCATGCATTACAATATCAAATTAGACCCCACAGTAGCATCTAAGTTAAATGCTGATTGATAATCAAATCTATACCCCTGTTATGTGTCATCTTTCTTTTTCCCAGCTTTTGAAGAGGCAAGAAAGTAAAACAAGCAAACAAAAACTCCCCCTTCAAACATGTCATCAAAGAAAGAGTCTAGGGGCACCTCGGTGGCTCAGTCGTTAGGCGTCTGCCTTCAGCTTAGGTCATGGTCCTGGGGACTTGGGATTGAGCCCCTCATCCAGCTCCCTGCTCGGTGGGAAGCCTGCTTCTCCTTCTCCCACTCCCCCTGCTTGTGTTCCCTCTCTCACTAGGTCACTGTCAAGTAAATAAAATCTTTTAAAAAAAAAAAGAATGAGTCTTACAAAAGTGAGGTAGTTAAAAAGACAACCTCATTCAGTTTATGTCCTTTCTGCTGAGATGGCCAGTTTTTAGAAGAAACATTAATTTCCTAGAATATGAAATGTGCTCCTCAATTTATTTCCCTGGAACATAATTTTTAAAAGATTGAAAAAAACTTATAGTCAGCACCTAGGTAAACTTAAACCAGAGACCTTTAAGATTAATACTAAATGTCTCATTTTTAAAATTTGATGTATTCTTATATTTAACTCAGCTTCACTACCTAAAATATAGCCGACTATAACTTTTAGGATCATCTATCATTTATCACAATCAGAAAATAACAAATAAATCAACTTGTGACATTCCTACATCTCCAGGGTCACCAAAATATTACTCTTTCATAAAAGACAAAAGAGAGAGAGAGAGAGATAAGTTTTATTTTGCTCTTTCCTTCCAAATATAAATTATGTAAGCTAATACCTTGTTTTCCAAAGAAAACACTTGCCTGAACTTAAAGCTCACATATTAGGTTTCCGGTAAAAGTCTTGATTCTGTTTGTTAACACCCTATGAAGATTATGGATCTTTCGTTGGCTTTATGGGTTTATAGACTTGCCGTTCTTAGCTTGATGGTCTGGGGAAAGAATTACTTTATGTTATCTATTTCGTGTGAAATGAATCAAATTCTGTTTAGAAACAGCAAACCAAGACACATGGGACACACTTTATCTTAATAACTTACGTGTTCTTAAATACGGGAGCTATAACATCTTCCTCATAGTTTTAAATGTTTTTATTATGTCCATAGGTTTTGGGAATGATAGTATGAATCAGAATTATGTGGTAAGAGTTGTTTAGATAATACACAACACCAAAAGAATAAGCTAAAAAGAGAAAGACAATAGTGAACCAACTGATTCTTATTTAGTTGCATGGTATCTGTATAAGAATGAGTTCTATATTTAGATTAACTGGGTTCAAAGCTGGGTTCACACATTTATTGTGAAATGAGAATGATTAATAGTCTCTGCCTTTTAGGGTTAGCAGGATTAAGTGAGAAATTTCCTGTAAATCCCATTAGCATAGTGGCTGACACAGAGATGGGACTTGATGACTCTGAGCCATTATGATCATTGCCAAGCTCAGCTGTCACCTCATCTGTGAAGCTCATCTCTCGAATCTTCCCAAATACTTTAATGAGAACTATCCCTCTCCGTCTGTACTCCTTTGGCATTTTGCTTACATCTCTCTTACACTTCTCTCTACTGCATGTATTAACATATATGTTTGTCTTCCTCATTAGATATCAGGTTCCAAAGGGCAAGGACCATGTTGTCTTCATCTTTATATTTTTCTCTCAGTACACTTTTTTCCAATACCTGATACCAAGCTTATATATATTAGACTTTTTAAAAAAGACTGATTTATTTACTCGAGAGAGAGAGACAGTATGCACATGCATGAGGCGGGGCCAGAAGAGGAGGGAGAGAGAATCCCAAGCAGACTCCCTGCTGAGTGCAGAGCCTGATGCAGGGCTCAATCCCATGACCCTGATATCATGACCTGAGCCAAAGTCAAGAATTGGAGGCTTAACAGACTGAGCCATTCAGGAGCCCCTGTATCTTAGACTTTAAATGAATGTTTACTAAGTGAAGATGACAGGTTCCTTTTCATCCTTCAGTCTCATGTCAAATGTCACCTCTCTGTTGACTCATTCTAAAGAAGCCTCATGATTCCACCCACCCCCTACCAAAGTAACTCTATTACATTACCCTGTTTATTTTTTTTTATCATTTTGGGGAATTATTTAATTAACATATATACTTACTTATCTCTCCTAATAAAATGCAAGCACTATGATAGCAGAGCCCTTATTCACCACTGAATCCTTAGCAGCAGGATATAAGTATCAATTTAAGTACTCAGGAAGTATTTCTTAATCATTACACCTCCTAGGGCCCAGGTACAACAGTGGAAGCAGAAGTGATATGTCCCAGTGACCCTTATTTAAATAACTAGTAAAGTTGGTGATGACTTTTGGATATTAAAAAGGTGATACTCAGGAACAACTGTGAATAAGGTGTCAGTCCCTGCCTCACTTCCTTCGCCTTTGTCATTGCCAGGTACTTCTGCTCACAGGGAGCCCCACCTACAAGCTTAAACTCAAATGAATTCTCAAACCAATCTTAGCATGAAGAAGGAGAGACATAAGCAGATGCGGGAGCCATGATTGAAAGGGTGTTTGTAAAGCCTTGGTTATACCTGAATGGCTTAGACAAAGTTTGCTTAAATGGAAGGATCAGCCAAATAATGCTCCCCAGGCAAGCACCTGACTCTTACCATAGATAATGAAAGACTCTGGTTCACTAGAAAAGAACAAGGACATCACACCATTTGAATGATGCAAACAAAGTTTTAAGTCACTATTATTAAAGATAGTAAATGGAGATGGTCTCCCACTTGGCCCATTCCCGGGGTCTGGTCAACAACCTGGTGCCTTGAAAACTGATCCAAAAGATCTGGCAGGATCTTTGGTAGAAATAGTGTTGAAGCCTGGTAGTCATTACAGAACAAGGGTTTCTTATTCTTTTCTGATTGAAGATTACAGGATGCCTAACCGATTATATGGAGTATGGTGTATATTAGGGCATGGAAAAGAAATAAATCTTTTTTGGCAGCAATCTATGACCTTGGTGTTAAAGAAATTACATGGGCTATGTCATAGTATAAAATTATCAATGTTGATTCTCATTAACTAAGAATGTTATTACTTGGACCACAAATCTTGACGCTGGAGTTTCCAGGTTGGTGAAGACATGGAGGTGCTGGAGAGTAGGACACCCAGAGAGGGTGTGGAAACCCCACCCTCCTTTCTCACATACCTTGCCCTAAGCATCTCTTCCATCTGGCCATTCCTGCTTTTGTAATAAACCAGTGATTTCAAACACAAGACACACAGAGAGGACACCACACAAAGACGGAGGCAGAGATTGAAGTGATGCATTTACAGCCAAGGAAAGCCAAGGATTGCTGGCAACACCAGAAGTGAAGATAAAGGCATGAAACAGATTCTTCTCTAGAAACTTCAGAGAGAACACAGTCCTGCCAACACCTTGATCTTTGTATTT
Organism: Callorhinus ursinus; assembly: GCF_003265705.2. Classification (NCBI taxonomy): domain Eukaryota; kingdom Metazoa; phylum Chordata; class Mammalia; order Carnivora; family Otariidae; genus Callorhinus; species Callorhinus ursinus. Next base: position 17,626,144 of record NW_027397089.1, on the reverse strand, counting down.
CTAGCATCTTGAACTGTGTGAGAATAGATTTCTGTTGTTTTCAGTCACCTAGTTTGTGGTACTTTGTTATGGCAGCCCAAAGAAATGAATACTGGTTCCTTTATGTGCTGCCACTCCCACTTATAAATCAACCACATCATAACAAAATTTTCCTCTGAGCACAGCATTCCCTTCATAGGAAAAGAAGCACAACAATGGTTTGGTTCTTGGAGAATTTATTGTAGTGGCCAGGTTGTCTCTTATTGAAGGATTCAATGCATTTACAGTTGTGATGGGTTACTGTGATAAGATTAAAGGAAGGTGATTGGGGCATGTTCTTTTCTGTGAACATTATAGAAATAAGCATGAAATCTTGCCATTTGCAATGATGTGGATGGAGCTAGAGTGTATTATACCAAGTGAAATAAGTCAGAGAAAAACAAATATATGATTTCACTCATATGTGGAATTTAAGAAACAAAACAGACGAACATAGCAGAAGGGGAAAAAAAAAAAAGAGGGAGGCCAACCATAAGAGACTGTGAACTATAGAGAACAAACTGATGGTTGATGGAGGGAGGTGGGTGGGGGATGGGCTAGATGGGTGATGGCTGTTCAGGAGGGCACTTGCTATGATGAGTACTGGGTGTTATATGTAAATGATGAATCACTAAATTATACTCCTGAAATGATATTACACTATATGTTAACTAACTCAAGTTTAAATAAAAGCTTAAAAAAAAACCCATTAAAATGTGAACTATTGGGGAGGAGGGTAGGGGGATGGGTTAGCCTGGTGATGGGTATTAAAGAGGGCACATTCTGCGTGGAGCACTGGGTGTTATGCACAAACAATGAATCATGGAACACTACATCAAAAACTAATGATGTAATATATGGTGATTAACATAACAATAAAAAATTTAAAAAAGTGAACTATTTAACTATAATTTACTTTGAATTTTTAATAACAATAGAAAAAATTTTTACTGTAATTTTGTCTCTGCTTTCATTTATGCTTTTAACCAACACTGTAGCTAAGATTTAAATTACGATTTCAGAATTAGTACATTGAAAATGACACTAGAAATGGGGGAACCAAGGTGGCTTCCTAGAAATTAAAATTTTTCTGTTTTGCAAATATTAGTTCTACAAGAAGGTTGTGAAAAAAAAAGGAAGTCCATGAGCAAACATATGTAGTGGAAAATGAACCCATTGTATTGTTCTGTGTGAATTAGAATATTACAGCCTCTGTCATAACCTGTAATAAAACTGCTTTAATTTTGTTCAATCAAAATGAAAGAAAGGAAGAAAGAAAGAAACATGAAAAGAAGGACCTTCAAAGTTTAATTTGTAATACTGGATAGAAGTGAGAATATAATTGGTTTAATTGCTTTCCAGAGATAATTTTTAAGTCAGGATTTTAAAATATATTGCCTTTTCTGACAAAAGCTACATCTCCATATTCTTAATTGTATTCTACTGGAATTGCAAAGTTTTGATGTAGGATGAGGGCTTAGCTAGACAAATAAGTGATAAAACAGATGACCAAAAATATACCCACTTAAAACTATAAAATAAAAATAAAAGCCAACATCAGGAAGTTGCTGGAATGAACAGTAGTCAAAGCAGAATATAAGCTGTATTTTATACAACATAATATAGGCATTTAATAAATGTGAATGTTTTCACTAAAACAAAGAAATCTTGGCTCTTTCTCTCACAGCCTCCATCTAATTCATGAGCAAATTTTGTCAGCTTTTCCTTCAAAACATTCTAAAACCTGACCACCGTGTATTACCTCCACTGTACCATGGTGGTACAAGTTTCCATCATTTCTCCAGGGGATTATTGCAATATCCTCCTAATTTGTGTCCCTTTGTTAACCTCAGATCATCTTACTCTTTTGTTCAAAACTTCCCAGTTGATTTCCCTCCTCACTCTGAGTAATAGCCAAAGTCTTTACAATGTCCTCAAAAACCTACATGACCTCCCCTTGTGCCCACCTCCATCTCTCTCACTTCATCTCCTACCAACCTCCAACTCAATGACTACCCTCAAACCTTGGTGGCCTCCTTGCTCCTCTCTTCCCTGAAATGTTCTTCATGCAGGTATCCATATGACTCACTCCTTTATTTCCTTCAGGACTTTGATAAAATGTGACTTTATCAATGTCACTTCCTATAGCTCATTATTTTTCTCCACAGCTCTCATCACCATGTGCCACACCATGCATATTATTTGATTATGTATCTACTCTCTCTGTCCCCACTGAAACGTAAGCTCCATGAAAGCAGAATGGGGGTGCCTGGATGGTTCAGTCGGTAGAGCATGCAACTCTTGATCTCAGGGTTATGAGCTCAAGCCCCAGGTTGGGCAAAGAGATTACTTAAAAAAAAAAAAAAAAAAAAGCAGAAATATTTGTGTCTTTTTTTTCACTGTTCTAGCCCGGTCTTTAAGATACTGCCTGGAACACAGCAGCACTGTAAATAAATATTTTTCATACACTATAATTCTACATTTTTCTTGACTCCTTCACTAGACTCCATGTAAAGATTATGTCTTATCCATCTATCTCTGTGATCTACAGTGTTCTTTCGATGAATTAATATGAAAGGTTTTTAAAACAACTGCACAGTTCTACTTATTTCGAAAAATCACTTTACATTCACACCAAATTGCAATTAATAGGGACAGATGGTGTTATTTTTTAGTTTGTTTGTTTGAAAAGACAAGAAAAATAATTGAAAAGCAACCCATATTCATTTTGAACATTGACTTCTAATCTTATTTTAAAATTCAAATTATTCTGCAATACACAGGACTGAAGCAGACATTTTTAATTCTCTAGACACTGAAGCCATATTTCTTAGGTTGATGCAAAACTTAGGCTCCCTGTTCTCTTATTTTAATTCTCCTTTTTTCCATTTCTATATGCAGAGGATAAAGAGAAACATTCATCCTCATAGAGTGGCAGAAGAGATGAGGGCTGCTCTCTAAGAGGATTAAACACACAAAGAAGATAATTAACTTGCTGAGGCCCCACAGAAAATCATGGAATAGCAAGAACAGCATTCAGAGCTTCTGTTATCCTAGGAAATTCTGTTGAATAGCTCCAGTTCATGTCACAGAGTTCATTTGTAGCCTGAAGTGTTAACATAAATTAAGAAAAATATTGAACCTTACACATAATGCAAATAAACTAAACTGTTAATAATTTACCAAACTGGTTTTTTCTTAAGTATAAGTTGACATCTACTTTGAGAACAAAATGCACTATATTTTTTGCTACGGTCTTTAAAATCATTCCCAAAAGCAACAGAACTCCAAATGAGAAAATGTCACTGGGGAAAATGATGAGAATGCAGACATCCAGATTCACTTCTCTAAATACAAACCCTTATAACTGGATATATATTATGGGATACTTTCCCTGGGTGGGGATATTAAGAGTGATTTTAATTTTTCTTCTTTGAGCTTTTGGAGTAAAAAATTTTATAAAGAACATACATTTTTTTCATCAGAAAAAATATGAAAGTTATAAAGTGCTTATATATTCTTTTCTAATATATAGTAATTCCCCTTAAACATAATGTTCAGGCCTTAAATTTAGACATTAAAAATGCACCTCACGTTTTGGAAAGCAAAAGCCCCAGTCAATCCGGAAAACAGCTCCAAGTCTTCCAAATTTGACTTATTCCCTGAGTACTGTTTATTGTAAATTGGAAATGTAATGCCAGGCAGATAAGTCATCATCTAACTAAAGTGGAACACAGAGAGGAATTATTTTTTAACAAGCAATTGGACTTGGAAAGAAAGGCATAGAATAAGAGAAAACAACTGGAGAGGATTTTGGGATTTCTTTGATGCCTGCAATATCCTATATGCAAAGAGCAGTGAGAAATGGGCAATAATTAATTTTAAAAATCATGTCTAAAGTTCTGGTATCCTCTAAAATCTTAGAAATAAATATTATCAATATCCTTGAATATATTATTTCAGGAAGGACTTTAAGTCATTCTGCCATAGATATGTGTCAGTAGGACATTCTTCACAGAAATATCCTTTCTCCTACTACTCTCTGACTTTGGGAAGCTTGACCCAATTCTTAGGTCTCTGCCAACATGGAGTTAGTTGGTAGTCTCCAAGCCCTGAATAACATTAGCTAGACTAAGTAATTCCTTTCGGTATCATCTTTAAGCCTAAAGGTCTAAATCAAGAATAAAAGCAAAAGGAAATTCAAGCATGAAAGGAATTTCTGCCATCTTTTAAGTAGTGAGATGGGGCTATTAGAAACAATTGTTTGTGATATCAGTAAGTGTGAGGTGTTTAATAGGAAATGGACTTAAATTTTAGATAATTAAAAACCACAATTTTCTTAGCATGTATTGCAGTATCTTCTAAAAATATATTATAATTTGTTGAAAAATAAAAATCTTTATGTAAAGCGTGCACAAGCCCTACAAAGGCACTTCAAGGTTATAAATGGGCCAACACATGTGAAGGGACTGCCATCTAGTGGCTAAAGAAAAGATATATTTTTGCGTAGGATGGGGGTAAAAACTTGTTTAAGCAAATGTTAGTATTTCCCCATTATCCCATTTTATTAATCAAACACTTTTATCTTTATTTGGAGTCAAAGAGGTTCAGATAAATAGATATATCTTGTGTTTTTAAATATATAAATGATTTTGCTAATTTTACTTCTTCTTTTAACTGTATAAGATATATGCCAATGTAGAAAATTTCTAAACTACCTTAAATTAAATTTATTGTATTGTATTATTATTAAATAAAATTCTAAACTACATTAAAAATAGAGAAGTAAAATCTATAAGCCTGCCACCTAGAGACAACCATAGTTAACATTTTAATTAATTTTGTTCAAGTCCTTTTCTATGCATTCACAATTTTTCATATAATTGACATCACAGAAAGTAATATATTTTGAGGAATACTTTAAAACATTAAAGTTACAAAATGTGTTTTTAACCATGTGATTAAAACCTGCTGTGGTTTGAGTGAGGTTCCTTCCCTGCAGGGAATAAAATATGCACATGCATGGATAAGTGAGAGAATATCTTATGTTAGAAATTGCAAGTGGCTCAATACTGTTGGAAAATAAAGTGAGAAGTTTACAGTTCAGTGAGAATGTTAGGAAGAAGAATTAACAGGAGTTGGAGAGGTATGGACCAAGCACCATGGGCATGTCAGTTGGATACATTGTTGATATGGATAACCACCGCGGAATTTTGGGTCGTGGACTGACATCTTGGGATTTGCCTGCCACACAGTAATAGTAAAATAATTTGATATTAATATGGAGGGCAGACTGAAATAATGGTTCTCAAAGCCGGCTGCACTTTAGAACTACCTAGGAAGCTTTAAAAATGCTGATCCTCAGACTCCAATATAAACCAATTAAATCAGGATCCTTGGGAATGAGATTTTTTATAAAGTTTCCCAGATGGTATTATTATACAGCATGGGGTGAGAATCTCTAGACTAAAGAGAGATGAAACTAGATACAGAAGTACCATTTAGAAGGGTGTTACGTTAGATCATGTGAAAAATGGTGTGTGCCTAAACGAGGTGAGTGACAGCATAGTTATTTAATTGACATAAGTTGATAATTGCACACAAGGAGTCAAAGATTATTCTCTAATGGTGCCTTGGTAAATGGTGGTGTCAGCAGGAAATACAGCCAGTTGGGCATGTATGTGGGAAGTGGGAAGTGGGGAGCATGTTAATCTTCCTTTAGATTCATCATCAGTGACACAAACACCCTTAGATGTATTTTGTTTTCCCTATTATAAACTCTTGGGCCGGCTAATTTCTCTTAGCTCCACCCACCCTTTAATTATCTCCTGCGTAGTGGGGGACACCTGGACTCTGCAAACCACACAGTACGCTCTTCCAGCAGGGGCAAGAAAGGAAATCTACAATAGGGAGGAGGAAAAAGGGATTTGCTCTTTCCTGTTTGATTCTTGGGTGCTTTCTATCTGCTAGGGGTTCTACTAAAAATCACTCTGACCGCACTTGTTCACCCCTGCAGCAGTCACGCTTTTCTGTAACAGCAGCTGAATCCAGTTCGCAATTTTTTAACACTTGCAGAACCAGCCTCATCGCCACCTCGCACAGGCACCAGCACTAACTGGCTGGTCTCTGCTCCCCAGATGTCTAGGTTTCAACACCCCAGGGCCCCTTCTCTACGTTTCTAAGTTTTTCTCTTTGTTCCTTCAGGTCTATACCTGCTTCCACTAGACCTACCTTACAAAAGAGGCTTAAAAGAGTTCTTCAAGCTGAAATGAAAAGATGCTAGCTAGTCACATAAAAACATACAACACCCTGGTAGAGGTGTGTTAGTACCTTAGTCAGGAATATGATGGAGTGTTTACCACTTAACCCTAGAATAAATGTTATAGTATCAGAGTATTAAAAAATAACTATAGCTGTAATAATTTCTAAGGGATACATATTACAAAGGTGAGGTAAATTGACAATAAAAACATAAAGAGTTTTTGTATGCAATCGAAGTTAAATTGTTATCAGCTTAAAATAGACTGTTATATTTATAAGATGTTTTATAGAAGCCTCATGGTAATGACAAAAGGAAAAAGCTAGAGTAGATTCACCAAATATAAAGAAAAGGAAACCAAAGAATATCACATGGAAAATCATCAATTTCAAAAGCAAGCTGCAAGAGAGGAAGAACAGAACAACGGACTTACAGAACAGCTCCAAAACGATTAATAAGATGGCATCAGTAAGTCCTTACCTACACGTAGGCTCAAAGTAAAGGTGTAAAAAATATGTTCCATGCAAGTAAAAACCAGAGGCAGGGGTAGCTAAACTTACATCAGACAAAATATACTTCAAGCCAAAAATAATAATGAGAGACAAAGAAGGTCATTATATAATGATAAAGGTGTAAATTCATCAAGAGGATATAAAGTTATAAATATATATGCACTCAAGTCAGAGCACCTAAATACATTAAGCAAATACTAACAGATCTGTGGGTAGAAATGGAAAACAATGTAGTAATAGTAGGGGACTTCAGTGCCCCACTTTCAACAAATGATAGATCATCCAGACAGAAAATCAACAAAGAATCATTGGACTTGACCCGTATTTTAAACCAAAGGGACTTAACAGCCATATACAGAACATTTTATCCAACAGCAACAAAATAGTCTTCTCAGAGAGCACATGGAACATTCTCCAGGAGAGATCACGTGATAAGTCACAAAACAAGTCAGAGCAAATTAAAGAAGATTAAAATTGTGCCAGATACTTGGCACAATTTTATGAAACAGGAAACAAATAATAGGAGAAAAGCTAGAAAATTCAGATTTTTTAAATTTAAATATTTTATTTATTTATTTGACAGAGAGACAGTGAGAGAGAGAACCCAAATGGGGAGTGAGAGAGGGAGAAGCAGGCTCTCCATCGAGCAGGGAGCCCAATGTGGGGCTCGATCCCAGAACCCGGGGATCAGGACCTGGGCCGAAGGCAGATGCTTAACAACTGAGCCACCCAGGCACCCCGAAAATTCACAAACTGATGGAAATTAAAAGATACTTTTGAATAAATGGTTCAAAGACAAAATCAAAAGGGAAATCAAAAAATATCTCAAAGAAAATGAAAATGGAAATAAAACATACCAAAACTTATGGGATGCAGCAAAAGCAGTTCTAAGAGGGAAGTTTACAGAAACATTAAGAAAAAAGAAAGATATAAGGGCACCTGGCTGGCTCAGTCGGTAAAGCATGACTCTTGATCTCAGGGTTGTTGAGTTCAAGCCCATATTGGGTGTAGAGATTACTTAAAAATAAAAAAATCTTGGGGCACCTGGGTGGCTCAGTCAGTTAGGCTCTGACTGTTGATTTCAGCTCAGGTCATGATCTCAGGGTTGTGAGATCAAGCCCCTCATCGGGCTCCATGCTCAGCAGAGTCTACGTGATATTCTCTCTCTCTCTCTCTCTCTCCCCCTCTGCTCCTCCCCCTGCTCGCATGCTCTCTCTAAATAAATAAATAAATAAAGTCTTTGAAAGAAAAAGGAAAAAGAAAGACATCAAGAAAAAAAAACCTAACTTTGTACCTCAAGGAACTAAAAAAAAAAGAAAAAAGACAAAGTAAGTCCAAAGTTAGCAGAAGAAAGGAAATAACAAAGATCACAGGGGGGAAAAAAAAGGGAAAGAAAGAAAAAAAGAAAAGAACTGAAAAGACCAATGAAACAAACAGGTTTTTTTTTGAAAGACAAACAAAATTGACAAACCTTAAGTACATTAAGAAAAAAGAGAGAGGACTCAAATAAAATCAGAAATAAAAGAGGAGTACCGTAACATACCACAGAAATAAAAAAGATCATAAGAGAGGGGCGCCTGGGTGGCTCAGTTGTTAAGCATCTGCCTTCGGCTCAGGTCATGATCCCAGGGTCCTGGGATCGAGCCCCGCATCGGGCTCTCCGCTCCGTGGGAAGCCTGCTTCTCCCTCTCCCACTCCCCCTGCTTGTGTTCCCTCTCTCGCTGTGTCTCTCACTGTCGGATAAATAAAATCTTAAAAAAAAAAAAAGATCATAAGAGACTTTGAACATTTATCCATTTATATGCCAACATACTGGATAACCCAGAACAAATAGATAAACTCCTAAAACATACTTACCAAGACGGAATCATGAAGAAATATAAAATTGCAACAGGCCAATTAGGAGTAAGGAGATTGAATCAGTAAAAAATTCTCCCAACAAAAAGCCTACTTATCAGATGGCTTCACTGGTGAGTTATACCAAATATTTAAGGAAGAATTAACACGAATCACTTTCAAAATCATCTAACAATTGGAAAGGAGGAGACACTCACAAAGTCATTTTATGAGGCCAGCATTACCCTGATATGAAAGTCAGATAAGGACACTACAAGAAAACTATAGACACATAACCCTGATAAATATATATGCAAAATTCTTAACAAAATATTAGCAAATCAAATTCAATAGCACATTAAAAGGATCATACATTACGATCAAGTGGGATTATCCCTGGGATGCAAGGATAGTTCAACATATGCAAATCAATAACTGTGATATATCACATTAATAGAATGAAGGATAAAATCATATGATCATCTCAATAGAGGCAGGAAAAGCATTTAACAAAATACAATATCCTTTCGTGATAAAAATGTTCAATTTGGGTATAAAAGGAGCCTACTTTTACATAACAAAGGCTTCATATGACAAACCCACAGCTAACATCAAACTCAAATGATGAGAGATTGAAAGCTTTCCTCTACAATCAGAACAAAACTAGGGTGTGCACTCCCACCATTCCTATTCAACATAGTACTGTAAGTCCTAGCCAGAGCAATCAGATAAGAAGCAATAAAAGGCTAATGAATCATTGAACACTACATCAAGGACTAATGATGTAATATATGTTGGCTAATTGAATTTAAAGATTTTATTTATTTAATAGAGAGCTAGAGAGGGCACAAGTAGGCAGAGTGGCAGCAGAGGGAAAGGGAGAAGCAGGCTCTCCAGCTGAGCAGGCAGCATGCTGCGGGGCTGGATCCCAGGACCCTGGGATCATGACCTGAGCCAAAGGCAGATGCTTAATGACTGAGCCACCCAGGTGCCCCTGGTTAATTGAATTTATTTATTTTTTTAATTTAATTAGGTTAATCACCATACATCATTATAGTTTTTGCTGTAGTATGCCATGATTATTTGCATATAACACCCAGTGGCTCCATTCAATACGTGCCCCCTTTAATACCCATCACCGGGCTAACCCATTCCCCCACCCCCTCCCCTCTAGAACCCTCAGTTTGTTTCTCAGAGTCCATATTCTTTCATGGTTCGTCTCCCCCTCTGACTTCCCCCCCTTCATTTTTCCCTTCCTACTATCTTCTCTCTCTTTTTTTTTTTAACATATAATGTATTATTTGTTTCAGAGGTACAGGTCTGTGATTCATCAGTCTTACACAATTGACAGTGCTCACCATTGGCTAACTGAATTTAAATAAATAAACTAAAATAGCACAGAGTTCCTATAAAAAAAATCAAAGTCACTCAAAACAGGAAAGAAGAAATAAAATCATCTTCGTTGGGGATGATATGATTTCATATATAGAAAATCCTAAAGACTCCACCAAAGAATTTATAGGACTAATTAGTAAATTCAGCAGAGTTGCAAGATACAAAAACAACATACAGAAATCATTTGCATTTCTATACATTAACAATAAAACTTATGAAAAAGAAATAAAGAAAATAATCCCATTTACACTTACATCAAAAACAATAAAATACTTAGGAATTATTTAACCAAGGAGGTGAAAGATCTATATACTAAACACTTTGATTAAAGAAGTTGCATAAGACACAAACCAGTGAAAAGATATTTCATAATCACAGATTGGAAAAATTAATATGATTAAAATGTCCATACTACGCAAAGCCATCTATAGATTCAATGCAATCTCTATCAAATTTCTAATGGCATTTTTCACAGAAATAGAAAAAAAAATCCTAAAATTTGTATGTAATCACAGAAGACCCCAAGTAGAGGTAACAATCCTGAGAAATAAGAACAAAGCTGGAGGCATTGAACTTCCTGATTTCAAACTATACTACAAAGCTATAGTAATCGAAACAGTATGGTACTAGTGTAAAAACAGGCATATAGATCAATGGAACAAAATCAAGAGCCCAGAAATAAACCCTTGTATGTAGAGTCAACTAACACTTGATGAGGGAGCTGAGAATAGACAATGGGGGAAAGACAGACTACTCAGTAAATGATGTTGGGAAAACTGAATAATCATATGCACAGTAACGAAATTAATTTGAGATGGTTTAGGGACTTAAAGAACTAAAGTGATAAAACTAGAAAAAAATAGGGGCATCCTGGGTGGCTTGGTTAGTTAAGCATCTACCTTCAGCTCAGGCCATGATCCCAGAGTCCTGGTATGGAGCCCTGAATCCATTTCCTTGCTCAGTGTGGAGTCCGCTTCTCCCTCTCCCCCTCCCCACCGCTCATTCCCTCTCTCAAATAAATAAATAAAATCTTAAAAAAAAACCTAAAACAGGACGAAGCTCCTTGACTTTGGTCTTGGCAATGATTTTTCGGATGACAACAAAAGCATAAGCAACAAAAGCAAAAATTAGTATGTGAGACTACATCAAACTAAAACACATCTGCACAGCAAAAGAACTGAAAAAGCAACCCATGGGAGACATATTTGCAAACCATATATCAGATAAGGAGTTAATACGCCAAATACATAAAGAACTCAAACAATTCAATAGCAAAAACTCAATCTAATTTAAAAATGGGCAGAGGAACTGAATAAAGATTTTTTCAAAGAAGGAATACAATGGCCAACAGTTACATGAAAATGTACTCAACATCACTAATCACGAGAAAATGCAAATCAAAACCATAATAAGATATCATTTCCCAAATCTGTTAGAATTGGGATGCCTGGGTGGCACAGTCGGTTAAGCCTCTGCCTTTGGCTCAGGTCATGATCCCATGGTCCCAGGATCCCCGCATCAGGCTCCTTGCTCGGTGGGAGACTGCTTCTCCCTCTGCTTGCCACTCCCCCTGCTTGTGCTCTCTTTCTCTCTGACAAATAGATAAAATCTTAAAAACAAAACAAAAACCATTGTGGCAATGGCACTGGATAAAAATAGAAAAAAGGAACAAAATAATAGTCCATATACAGAAAAATCTAATTAATGACAGGGCAACACTGTGGATTAGAGGGGAAAGAATAATATTAATAAAGTTCTTGATGTTAATTGGAGGCAGATATTTCCCTAGTTCAGCTTCCAGATGAGGACACAGTGGGCCCACACTTTGATTTCAGCCTTTAAAATAGTGACCAGAAGTCCCAGTTAAAACATGTTGGGCTCCTAATACACAGAACCTGTGGGATAACAAATCTGTGAAATTTCAAGCTGTTAATTTTTAAAAATTGAGGTATAATTGACATATAATAGGTATACAACATAATGATTTAATATTTGTGTATATTGCAAAATGATCACCCTTTTGAATATGCAATACAGTATTATTAACTATAGTTGCCATACTGTACATCACATCTCCATGGCTTATTTATTTTAGAACTGGAATTTTGTACCTTTTGACCCCCTTCACCCATTTTGCCCCCTCCCCTTTTCTCCACTCTCCGCCCCCATTTTTGGACACCACCAATCTGTTCTCAGTATCTATCAGCTTGTTTTGCTTTTTTAAATTTAGATTCCACATATAAGTGAGATCATAGAGTATTTATCTTTCTTTGCCTTAGTTAACTTAGCATAATGCCCTCGTGTTCCATCCATGTTGTTACAAATTGCAAGATTTCATTCTTTATGGCTGAATAATACTCCATTATACATCTATACCACATTACATATATATCACATTTCGTTTACCCATTGATCCATGGATGGACACTTTGGTTGCTTCCATACCTTGGCCATTGTAAATAATGCTACAATGAACGTGGGAATACAGACATCTCTTCAAAATACTAATTTCATTTTCCTTGACTATATACTCAGAAGTGAGCTTACTAGATCACAGAGTAGCTCAATTTTTTTTCTTTTAGAAAACTCCATACTGTTTTCCATAGTGGTTATACCAATTTACATTTCCACCAACAAGGCACAAATGTTCCATTTCCTCCATATCCACACCAACAATTGTTATTTCTTCTCTTTTTGATGATAGCCATTCTGACATATTTTTTTTTTCAAGATTTTATTTATTCGACAGAGAGAGTGCATGCACAAGCAGGGGGAGGAGCAGAGGGAGAAGCAGGCTTCCCACTGAGCAAAGAGCCTGAAGCAGGACTCGATCCCAGGACCCCGGCCTGGGCCAAAGGCAGATGCTTAACCGACTGAGCCACCCAGGCATCCCGCCACAATGTTTATTACACTTGAAATTGAAAAATATATTCATGATATTTAGAGAAGTCTTCTCCCTTGTTTTTCTTTTTTTAGAGTGTATCAGCTAGTTTTGGTCTTTTGCTATTCTATATATTAGCATTAGTATGTCAAGTTTCATTTTCAACAACTGGGACTTTTACTTGGAATTGTATTGAATCTGTGCATCAATTTGGAAATATGTTGGTTTGCTTTCTTTCAATTGCCCACTCAGATTTATGGTTAGAACCCCCATCTTCTCCCTGGGTTTCACCATTCCTTGTTGGTTACTTTTTTTTTTTTTTTTGAGAGCGAGAGAAAACACATAAGGGGTGAAGTGGAGGAGGGACAGAGGGAGAAGGGAATCTTAAGTAGGCTCCACAATCAATGTGGAGCCCCACACTGGGCTTGATCTCAAGACGCTGAGGTCATGACCTGAGCCAAAATCAAGAGTCAGAGGTTTAAGTGACTGAGCCACCCAGGAGCCCTGTCATGGTTACTTTTGATCCTCACTACATCTTAGTAAATGATCCATTCATTAAACTCTCCTCAATTCTACATTTCAATGTGCCAGATTTTTTTTTCTGCCGGGAAACATACTCAGTCAGATTTAATTTCAAGTACTCTTTATGTCTTCATGCTTTTTACATGGCACATTTTAAAATTACATTTTGTTTGTTGCTAGTTATAGAAATGCAATTAGTTTTGCAATACTTTTTTTAAAAATCCAGCAACCTGGGCGCCTGGGTGGCTCAGTCGTTTAGTTCTGCTCAGGTCATGATCCCAGGGTCCTGGGATCAAGCCCCGCATCGGGCACCCCGCTCAGCGGGAACCCTGCTTCTCCCTTTCCCACTCCCCCTGCTTGTGTTCCTTCTCTCACTGTATCTCTCTGTCAAATAAATAAAATCTTTAAAAAAACAAATAAATAAAAATCCAGCAAACTTGCTAAACTTTCATTACTTCCAGTAATTTATATTAGATCTTTAAAACATTTTTCTTTATATATAATCTCCATAAATAATCTTTAAATCATTACAGATTTGTAACTTTCTTTTCAACACTTATGCCTTCTTGGATTATCTAAACATCTAATAGAATACTGTGTTGGAGTGATATTACATTAATTGCATTAATCTGTCTTCTAATACTAAACTCCCCTTGAAGTCCCTACCATTGATCAGGATGCATAATACTCTCAAAAACCACAATCCAAATGAGGAGGAAGTACACTTTTTAAAAACCAATTTTCCCGTTTCCTTTTTTTAAAAAAATGAAGTATCATTGACATACAATGTTATATTAGCTTCAGATGTACAGCGTAATGATACGACAATTCTATACATTATGCAATGCTCATCACCATAAGGATAGTTACCATCTGTCACTACATAGTCATACACATTCTTTAGAGACATATCAGTTATATGCTTATCTACACACAATGAGCAGCAAATGGATATATATTTTTGACTGACTAGCTGTTTTAACTTTTTATTTACGTCCATCAGTAATGTAGTTATTTAATCAGTAAACAATCATTTGTTGAACATCCACTAAATGCCATTCGCTCTTCAGTACTAGAGTACAAAGATGCCAAAGTCATAACCATTGCCATGAAGCAGCTCATATTTAAGCGTATGAATGGAGTCTCTGTGTGTGTTGGACTATAGGGTGAGGTTGGCACAGAGGAAGTAGAATCAAAGATAATGGAAAACATATATGGCAAGTCTGTACTATAGATGAATGAACAAAATAGATTGTGGAAGTACTTCAAGTCCCCATTCAAGACTTGAATTTTGAAATACGATACACGTTTATTACAAAAAAGATGACGGAGAAGGAAACATTCAATCATTTGTGCTATTTATCGGTATGTGCTAATATATTACAGTATTGGGGATAAAGTGGTGAAAGAATCACAAAAATCTCTGTCTTCGGTTTACAGTCTAGTATCAAAGGAAAGAAACAACTTGCCCCAGATAGGACGTTTCCTGCTTACAAAGGTTTTGTATGAGAAGACAACCAAGAAGTCCGGTTGTTACACAGAGCAGTGATACCCATACCCTAAGTGGGCTGCCTGCAGGAAGATCATACCAGGGTTTCTATTTATATTTAGTTTTTAGATTCTTCTAGTATGTTTTTGCCTAATTATAATGCACACGCATTTAATATACACATTATTATCCCCATAATGGGAGTGCCGATTCAAGTTTTACTGATGTGAATATTTTATCAAAAAAGTTTGGGGACCACTGCTCTAGAGACCTTCAAAGTCCTTAAAAGGGAAAGCGATTTAAATTTAACTGTTTTTAAAGTCACATAACACTCATGTCTAAAATGCTAGCAGTACAGGAATTTTTACATAGTCCCTGGAGAAATTATTTTTCTTATGGGCCTTAACGACAACCCCAGAGGGGCTGCCTTTGTAGTTGTTACTAAGAACTGAAAAAAAAAGTTCTTAGAGGATGTTTGCTGGTTTGGGCCGCCGCTGGGAACTACTCTGGTTGTCCATTCTAGATTAGATGTTCAGACAGCAAGCACAGTCCAGCCAGTTGTATTGCTTGGCGCCTAATCCACAGGGGCCGCCAGGTCCAGAGTCTGAGACGAGAAGTCACAGCTTTCGCACTCACCAGACTCCGCCCGGAGACAGAAAGGACGTTTCCGACTGGTCAGAGCTTGGCGCCGGGGAACTCCGCGGCAAAGTACAGAGCTCCTCCATGCGTACGTAGCCGGCGTGGGGCCGGTATCACGTGCCCAACGTGCGCTGATCTCGCGCCTGCGCGCTGCTGTCTTAATCGCTCCGCTATCGGGCAAACTTGCCTTCTCGCTATATCGTCACTTCCCACGGACGCTTGGCGTCATTGGGATCGTCACTTCCTGCCAGTACCGGTGTGGACGGTGCGGGTCGTGGCCGCCGGTTCTCCGGTTCTCCCCCTCCCCTACTTTCCTCCCTCCCTCCCTTTCCCTCCCTTGGCGGCTGTCGGTCGCCCGCCGCAGACTCCCTGACCCATCCCCAACCCTTTCCTGACCTCGGTGCTACCCGATTGGCCTCTTTTTCCTGTTTCTCGGCCCAGCCCCAGCCCCCAGTGTCAGGGCGGGGGCCTTGAGCCAGAGGCTCTGCGGCAGAGGAAAGAAAAGACAACACGACCCTCGGCTCCACATCCGGATCGCTCGGTTCACTGCCGCCATGGCAATGAGGCAGACGCCGCTCACCTGCTCGGGCCACACGCGGCCTGTGGTCGATTTGGCCTTCAGTGGCATCACGCCGTATGGCTATTTTTTAATCAGCGCTTGCAAAGGTGAGCAGGGCCCCTGGATCCGGGTCCCTGACGCCTAGGACTGGGCCGGAAGGTAGAGTGGCGGGTACTCCCCAGTGCGGAAGGGGGGATCTCAGTCTTTGAGATTGGGGCCAACAGTGGTCTGATAGGGAAAACACTGTATTAGGGATTCCGCAGCTGGAGTCAAGGGAGGCTTTTCTGATTCTCTGACGAGGCTAAGTACTGCCCCCAACTTGGGCCTCTCATTTCGCTTTTATTGCTATTTTTGGAGAAGCGGGACTGTACACTTGCCTAGACGCCTCTGCCGTCATATACTGTAATCTTTCAAGGATATGGGGAATAGAGAAAACAGGAGGCCAGGCGAGTAATACCTTTCTTTATTTTAGAGACTTGTCATTGCCTTTACTGGACATTCCTATGTGGTATTAGGCCCATTTTTCAGTTGCAAACAGGTTCAGGTTAAAAAGTTTGTCCAAAATAAGATTCAAATCTAGGTTATTTTGATGCAAATCAGTATTCCCACCGATTTACAAATGCTTCAGCGAGAATGTCTGGCTTGTCTCTTCAGTTAATTTATTTCTGAACGTTTCGTAGTGACCCCAGTGAATGAGAATAGTTACACAACAAAAGCAGTTTAACACTTTGTTATTTGACACGATCACTTTATGTTTGAGTCTTAGATTTGAAGTAATTTGAACTTCTAAATCACAGTTTTTGAATGTGTTTTAGACGGGAAACCTATGCTACGCCAGGGAGATACCGGAGACTGGATTGGAACATTTTTGGGTCATAAGGGTGCTGTTTGGGGCGCGACATTGAATAAGGATGCCACCAAAGCAGCTACAGCAGCTGCGGATTTCACTGCGTAAGTATAGCCAAATCGGCCAGTTTGGAAGATCTCCATGGATTGTGTTGTGAAGTACTCAAAACTTCAGCCTCAGTTATTCATAAAATTGTGACCCAAAGCCTCCCATATAGAGCACATGATGTTTGATCTCACTAAAACTCTACTCTGGTCCTTTCTGCTTTTTTTTTTTTTTCTCTTCAGTGGTTCTCATCAATTTTCAGAGACTTTAAATGACTTATTCTGTATGTCTGGATTGGGACCCAGGAATTTGCATTACTGACAAGCACTCTAGATAATGAATCTTGGTGGTGGTTTTTAAAAATGCTCAACATGTGCTTCCTGAGTGATATCACACACTTCTGTGATGCCCTAGTGCTGATGGCCCAGATTTTTAGCCCTGTCTTACTCCGGTTTTGTTAACTGGCTTTACCCATATTTAAACTCAATTACTAAACTCAGTTACTCTTCATTTTCTAAGTTTTTTAAGGTAAAATTTAAATATTCTTGATTTTTTTCCTTATGTCTGCTTTGTTGATTCTATCAGCAGAATGTTCTCTGTTTTTTATGCCTCTGCCACTAGTACCTTTCCTGTCTTTTCATCTTCCATAGTCTTCCTAAAAACAAATTTCATCATGTCACTTCTCTAATGATCTTCCTGCCTTCCCTCTGCAGTTTCAGTGGTTCATGACCTCGAGTGAACCCAAAAATAACCGGGGAAGCTTTAAAATATTCACATGCATGTGTCTGACAAATTCTGATTTTATTGGTCTGGGGATGGAGTCCCCAACATCTGTTTTTTTCTTTCCTAAAGTTCTAATTGATTCTGATGTTAAGCCTTAGAATCACTGGCCTAAAGGTTAAATTTCAGTTGTTGGCCAGTTTAAAATTTGGCCTTATCCTAGTTTATCGGTATTATCCGACGCTGCACATCATATGCCCTACAGTCTAGTTATACTAAACTTCTTCTTGCCAGAATACACTTTACCTATTTTGGTTTTTGGCTTTTGCATATGTTAAAGTGACTTGCAATGACCTACTTTCTCCTTCAGGGCACTTTCGTATTTTACATAATCTTGGTATTCTAGTTCCTAATTGTGTTTATGACATAGCAGACCCTTAAATGTTTAAACTGAGGAAGGCGACGTCAAGAGCTATTGCGTATGATAGTAAACCTTGTTAGACTCAAGTCTTGTTTTTCTTTCTCCTTTTTCTTTCACAGAGTTCCAAACTAAGAGCAGTTGTAAATATGCTGCTCCTTTGTTTTAAGCAAATCAAATATACAAAGTTTATTATAAAAAATGAAGGCAGATTGATTGTGATGATGGATACATGACTCTATGCATTGTTGAAACATGTAAATTTCTATACCACAGAATGAATTTTATGTATGTAAAATTAAAAAACAAGTTAAAAGTTTTTAAATAAGGAGAGGGTGATGTGGTGCTTACCTGGTATTAAATTTGAGATGAGAGATCTGTAAAAAAGTTATGAATGTCAGCAGCCTGAACTTTTTTCTGTGCCTTCAATGACTAGATTTCAAGTATGTCTTTATGCATAGCCATTGTAAAGTTTTGTGCTGTGCCCTGTTTTGATTGTATGTAACACTGATAAAATAAGGAGCTGCTTGAATTTATATAAATCCTTTAATGTCAACAGCTTCAGGCCAGATGTTGCTTTAGATGTCAGCATGCTACTTGTAATGTGTCATTCTCCTTTATTAATTTGGTAAAAGTGATTCTCAGATGGAAGGCTTACAGTGAAAGTGTTCATTCCGTGTCCTGTGTTAAAACTTCTGGCACTTTTGTAGCACTTAATTGATTTATGTGTTCTTGCTTCTTGAGGTCAGGTTATATTTTTTATATTCTCTGGCTTATTTAATACCTTATGTTTGTTGAGTAAATAACTAGAGGAAGTTTTCTAAAGTAGAGGGTAAAGAATGGGTGAATTATAGATCTTGGTTTTGCTTCTGGAACACTTGTGTCTGATTGCCATGAGTTTAGCTTTTTTTTCCCCCTTCACTTCTCCAAAATTTGTTTTTTGCTCAGTCTAGTAGGAACATTGTCATTGGGAATGAATGCCATTGATTTTGTAACAGAGGTAGAAATTTGGATTTTCAACTCAAGATTTCAGAGGTTTGGTAGGTGGATTTTAAAAATGTCATTATTGAAACTAGGTCCCAGTCTGCTGTGGTAAGTTAATAATTAATAAAGTGGTATTTTAAATTAAACATAATAAGTTTTAAATGTAACAAGATGTTAGACACTATAAACAGCATTAAAAAAAGACAAATTTTTGAATTACAATTCTGAAAGGATAAGCTTTTATTAACCTCAATTCTGGGCCCTGTCCATCATTGTTATTTACGTGAGTAAAATGCCCTGTCACCTTCTGCCTGATGGTCTTGCCCTGATCTTTAAGAGACTTGTGCGAAAGCTTGTTGGGAAGGATGCCTGTCTCTGTAAAATCTGTGAAGACTCTCGGTTTGTACATTTGATCAAATGATGTTACCAGTCCTCTGGAAGATAAAGAAGTAGACGGAAATTACTGCATGTGATAACGGCCTCTGAAATGGAGCAAGAAAAAAGGCGTGAAAAAATACGGCACTTTAAATACTTAATATATTGAGTCTTGGAAAGAGTAGTCAGGATTGTATCTTGCTGCCAGAGGAACAGTTATCTTTATTTAGGTCACTTACAAACCATTCATAGCCCAAGTCCCACATTCCAGGACATGTCTCTGGATAGGTATTCAGTGTTGTTTTTATCCTTAACATTTCAAGTCTCAGTGTCTGTGTTTACAAGTAGCATTAGAAGCGTGAGCCCTGGAGCCTGATTCTGCACCCGAATCCTGTGACCTTGGGAATTTATTTAACCTCTTTTTCTCATGTCATCATCTATAAAGATGAGAATAGAAATAGCGCTTATCTCATATGTCAGTTGTGAATAAATGAGTTAAAATGTTTCTAATATTGAGAACATTGCTTAAAATCTAATGAGTATGTAAGTGTTGTGTGTGTGGGGTCACGATGATAGCTCCCATTCCCTCTAGACCAAATTCGTATTTGTCATTTTGGAACTTCTGTGGCTAAGGCCATGAAACTTCCTGGTTTTGTGCAAAGAAGGTTCTTAAATATTAAGAAGACATGCTTCTGCTCCCTGCCCCAGTCTCCCACTATATCATGGCAAGAAAGATGTAAGCATTCACTTTGGTTAGGCCTGAGTCCATGTGCTAGTTATGCTTTGTGTTTCCAGTTTGATCATGGGTGGCTTCTTAAAACTTCGGCTTTGGTATCTTAAGATGGGTGTAAAACCACATGGTTATTGGGAGGATTTGAGAGATCTTTTTCCACTTAAATCCTTGGAGACTAGCATAGCGTCTTTTGCATAGTAGCTGCTCAATAAATAGTAGCTGAGTCTTACTCCTCATTTGTTCAGTGTCTGTCTTTGAAGAGTGGGAATGTTATGTATATTCTCTTTTAATGATTTGTATGGAGCTTGCTGTTATGGAGCTTGAACCAGGTAAAGAATAGCTTCCCCAACTTGATTAATCATAGCTGGTATAAATCATTTTTAGGAAGTTCTCCCCACCTCCCCCATTCTTACGTTTCTCAGAAAATTCATTAATGTCATGTTTATGTAGAAGAAAATTTAGTTCTTTTGGAGCAAATATATTCAGCAGAGTTGGTCTGTGGGTCAGTTGGGAATGTTATCTTGAGGTAATTCAGGCATTTGAGTCAGGTGATGAGGACACTATTCCCTGAAACACCCTCCTCTTATTATATTTTAATTCATGAAGCTAATATAAGCTTTACTTCCCATGATCCTCTTCTTAGCATCTCCACTTTCCTCTCGTTAAAATCATCTGGAGAGAGTGCCAAAAGTGGAGAAGATAATTGTGCTCTGTTCCAGAGGATGATTAAATAGATCTGGAGTTGGGCCCTGAAGTCTATAGATAACCAAAGTGTATGATCACTTTTCTCTCTTGTAAAAGACAATGGGAAGATCAATTTTTCTCTGAATAAGGTTGTTGATAAATTGAAGGTGGTATTACCTCCTTTTTGATGACTTAGTCAACATGTTAAGATAGCTAGGCAATGTTTTTCACCCAGAAAAGCTTAATTTTTTATTAGGGCTTTAAAAAAGTTAAGTAAGTAAATAAATAAATAAATAATTTTAAAAAGCGGGGGGCACATGGGTGGCTCAGTTGTTAGGCGTCTTTCGGCTCGGGTCATGGTCTGAGGGTCCTGGGATCGAGAGCCCTGCATTGGGCTCTCTGCTCCACAGGAAGCCTGCTTCTCCCTCTCCCACTCCCCCTGCTTGTGTTCCCTCTCTCGCTGTGTCTCTGTCAAATAAATAAATAAAATCTTAAAAAAAAAATAAAATAAAAGTTAAGCATCTCTTTTGAGACTTGTGGTAAGTCTGTTCTCAGGATATGAAAAGTATTGAACAGACAGCATTAATATATGCACGAAATGGGATATAAGGTGGATCAGTAGTTTAGGGAGGTGACAAGTACTTCTTGAGTTGTGCAGGAAATAAATGCTGCAGGGTTCGCTGAGGAAAGGATACTGTTAATGGTGCTTCATTGCCCTGATTTGAGCCTTGCAGCCAGCTAGGTGATATCAGTTTCATGCCTGGAGATTGAAGAATACATTAGAAAACATTTAGGTTATTCCAGAATATTTTTAGGGCTGTAAGCCCTTTTTAGGACTCTTAACTATGAATAACGAAATAGGCCAAAGTTGGTACAAGTGATTAGAGCATGCTCTGTCAGAGAGTGTCATCTTCAATTTTAGTGGTGTTTCTAAATAGGAGGGAAAAGACTATAGATCTCTTGGCCCCTTCTGGATGATACTACTTTGATCATGCTCTCCCCCCAACCCCCGTTTATTGTTCCCTTTATTTTTAAAAATAAATGTCAGTTATATTAAAATGAAAATCTTTATGGAGCATAGCTTGTTTACTCTTAACAGTTCTTTTCCCAGTAAGCAAAGTTTTCTTGTTTATTTTTCAATGACCTCTTCTGTTATAAAATGAACTTTTTTCCCCCCTTCTTTAATCTTTTTTATTGGGAGAACCTCTTACAGTATTTTTCTAATGTATTATTTAACCATGATTCCCTAACGTAATGCATACATATATATGTGTATAGACACAAAACCACACGTATATTTTGGGTTGGAGGGGGTCAGAGAAACAGTTGAGAGGTTAAAAATCCTGTGTTAACATTATATAATCAAAGGCTGGGATATTTTGGGGGGAAGTTAATTGGATTAGAACTTGAGAATTTGGGGCGTCTGGGTGGCTCAGTTGCTTAAGCGACTGCCTTCGGCTCAGGTCATGATCCTGGAGTCCTGGGATTGAGTCTCACATCGGGCTGCCTGCTCAGTGGGGAGTCTGCTTCTCCCTCTGACCCTCCGCCCTCTCATGCTCTCTCTATCTCATTCTCTCTCTCAAATAAATAAAATCTTAAAAAAAAAAAGAATTTGAGAATTTTAAGAGTCAACTTTGAGGAAGACATGGGGAGAAAATTTCTTCTTTACTGTCTTGATTTAAAATTTTATGTAACCTGTATCAGGGCCTTTCATTCTCCTGTAAATTCTTTTTAGGATTTCTTTTTTTTCATTTTTTTTTGTTTGTTTTTTTTTGTTTTGCATGTACATGAGAATAGAGAAACAAATTGGAAAGATGAAACTTAAAATTGGTTAAAATGTCTTACAGCCTTGCTAAAAGGATATTATTGCTGTAGGCTAAAAGTAAGGAAGGGCTGGTTCATTGATCTCATTTACTTAAATTTGTAGATCTTTTCCATTGTCAAAATTAGATTGGTTATATGGCTTCTACGGGGATAAATTTCTTTTCTTTTAGAATCTTTAGAATATTTAATCAAATGAATCTTAACAGTGAGGGATATTAGAATGGGAGACTTATAATTCACTTATATAACATTTTGCATACCTAACTTATTTGGTTATCATCAAAATTACCATTGTATTTATCTTTTAATTTTACTTTTTACTTTTAGCAAAGTGTGGGATGCTGTCTCAGGAGATGAATTGATGACCCTGGCTCATAAACACATTGTCAAGACTGTGGATTTTACACAGGTATCAGAAAATGGAATTTATTTTAAGGAGTAAAATTGCTGTTATTATAGGATGTAATAATGGTCGTGTATTTGGTTTGTATATTCTATATTTTTTGGGGGGCGATGTTAGGTGTATATTGGCTTATATATGATTTAATTGCAGATTAAGCTGTACAAATTTAGTTACTTGGTTAATCCTAAGATACCATGGAACTCTTGGGTCAGTTCTCCATCAGTAGCAACAAACATCTAAAATGTGCAGATAATGTTTCCTCACTACTTTCAGAAGAGAGAGGATAAATTTGAGATCATCAAAGAGGTGTTACTTAGGAGGGAGGGGATCAGGGCAGGATCAGGGCAGCTGGAGAATATTCTTGTGGTAGGTGGCATAATGCATTTGAACGGTAGAGCTTAAAGGGTTTTGGCAATTAGAAGAATAAATGTTCTCTAGTATCATCTCAGAAGTAATTGGCATGTATTGCATTTCTTTGTGATGTCTGCAAACTTCATTTGGATTTTGGTTGGTGTTGAAGAAGTTTCAAAGAGATAGTAGCTATTAAAATGGCTCCTCTGTAAACAGTGTGCTTGTGTGTGTTTTCAGGATAGTAATTACCTGTTAACCGGGGGACAGGATAAACTGTTACGCATATATGATTTGAACAAGCCTGAAGCAGGTAAGTATAATTTATATGTGTTTGTATTGTATTTTCTTTTAATTTAAATAAGTTTTCTTGATTAAAGGAATCATGTTCAGTACTCAGATTTGAAATTAAAGATAGTCATGAAGAGAAAAATGAAAACAGTTCATCATCCAGTATAATCACTACTAATATTTTTTAATTTTTGGTTCATAGTCTTTCAGTCTTTTTTTTTTTTTTTAAGATTTTATTTGACAGAGCGAGCACAAGCAGAGGGAGAGAGAGGGAGAAGCAGGCTCCCTGCTGAGCAAGGAGCCCGATGTGGGACTCGATCCCAGTACCCTGGGATCATGACCCAGGCCGAAGGCAGCCGCTTAACCGACTGAGCCACCCAGGCGTCCCTTCCAGTCTTTTATCTATGCAGATATCTTTTTTTAATGTTGCTACATTGTGCTTACATAGTTTTCTTACAAATTAAAAATTCATCTTGCCAAATTTTTATCATTTAAGTTTAAAAAGGTACATAGCAGTGTTACTACTTTTTGGTAAGAAAGAATGGTTGTCTGTAGAAGGTGAGAAGGGTGAGAATTTTAGTGTGTGCATATTTTGTTCAGATTTTTGAACCATATGAATATATTAGCTAATCAGAAGAATTTTTAAAATTTAAAAAATTACAATTTTTTCATGTCCTTAAATATTCTACTGTTTTCAATGACTATATTGTTTTTCATGTTATGAATAAGTCGATTAACCAGTCTCTTACTGTGGCCCATTTGGGCTATTTACAAATTTTAAATATAAGTGGTGTTATGCTTAACATCCTTATAGCTGCAAAATATTTCCACAATTACTTCTATAGAATAACTACATAGAAATAGAATTGTTGGGACAAAAAGGGAGGTACACTTGGAAGCCTTTGGTAGGTATTACCGAAGTGTGCTCCACCAAAGTATAAAAGTACATATCTATAGCTAACCTCTTCTGGCAAATGCTGATAACTAACTTTGTCTTTTCCAATTTAATAGAAGGAAAGTGATTCTGTGATATTGTGAACTTGAAAAAAAATTATTCATGAGATTAAAATACTGTTGAATAACATTTTAATGTGTTCTTTGTTAATAATAGTCTGTTCATGCCCTTTGCCAATTTATCTGTTGTGATGTTCATCTTCTTACTGGTTTTAAAGTTCTTTATTATATTTTGATTTGTCATTTGCTTTTAAATTTTGTTAATAAGATTTATGGTATATACACTGTAAAGTTTTTGGTGGTGAAATTTATTTCCTTTATGAATTCTCTTACTGTACGGAAGTCATAAAAGATGGCTTTTCTTCCCTGGTCCACATATTCATTTTTTTTGTAGTATCTTAATGCTTTTCTAGTCACATAATATATAATATATATGGGGGATGGGGGGATGGGTTAGCCTGGTGATGGGTATTGAGGAGGGCACGTTCTGCATGGAGCACTGGGTGTTATGAACAAACAATGAATCATGGAACACTGCATCAAAAACTAATGATGTAATATATGGTGATTAACATAACAATAAAAAAATTTGAAAAAAAATATAATATATATTTCAAAAGCTACCAGATTATGATGAACAGGATTTTGTTTTATTTATTTTATAGTCTTGCGTTTTGTATCGTGGGTATTATTTATTAATTTATGAACTTGATAAGTTTGTAGGAAAGTCAAAGCTACATTGGATATTAAGCAGTTATTCTCAAGATCGTCTCTTTCCTAAAAGCATTTCTAAGATGAACAAACAGACTACATTTTTAGATTATTCTTCATTGGCACCTGGAGGTATTTCTCTTCATTCTCTTTTATAACTTTATGCCAAAACATAGCAAAGTACTCAGACCTCAATCAGTGTGCCTTTCTGATTTAGCAAGGTAGTTCAGGCCGTAGGCCCTTCTCAAAGCTGCTTTTTGAAAGTGGTTCTTCCGCTGTACTGGCAATAGAAATAATAGCAATTAACTGCTTTTACCTTATGTCAGATTCCAGGTTAGAAACCTTAGATGTATATTCTCATTTGATCCTCATACTCAAACTGTGAGGTGTAGTAACTATTGTTATCCCATTTTACAGATGAAGAAATGAAAGGGCTAAGTAACCTTTACTTCAGCAGGTTAAGTAACTTGCCCAAAATCAAAGTAGGGTTGGATGGCTTTGCCTCCAGCATCTGCTTTTGCCCAAAGATAACACTGAGCAGTTGTTCTTTTTTTTTTTTAATCTTTTGAAGGGAAAGTCTCCAACAGAGGTTCCTGGTGGCGTTTTGTTTTGTTTTGTTTTTTGAAGCTTTGATCTCATTGTAGAAATATTCTTGGGAATTACTGCATTGTTTTTTACTCTCTTTTTCTCCTGTCAGCCTACTTCCCTCTTTTTTCCTGTTTCTACCAACAGTGGCTTGGACGAGGGTCCCAGTGTTAGTGGTAATGTTGGATTAGCTTTTTTTTTATTTCATTGTGCTACAGTAATGCTTTTGAAAGCAGAAACATAGCCTGGAGGGAGTGGTGTATTCACTCCCAGATACTTATAGCAGCATTGTTCTTGGGTTCTTTGTCATGCAGATAAATTTTTGTTCTGGTGTAGAATACCAAATGTATTTTGTGGAAACTGTAAGTTTGCATTGTGTTGGGCTTTGAAAAGTTGCAGTTTAATTTGAAGTGTACTTCTTTTCTTTTTACATATGTAATTGTTCCAGTATTGCTCAGTTTAAAAAAGCAAGTATTAACAAATGTAATTTAAATTGTTTCATTTTAAGAACCTAAGGAAATCAGTGGTCACACCTCTGGTATTAAAAAAGCTCTATGGTGCAGTGAAGATAAACAGATTCTTTCAGCTGATGATAAAACTGTCCGGTAAGTAACTTTTCTTTAGTGCTTTAAAGTTGAAAAATATTTGACTTTAGTGATTATATTTTAAATACTTCTCATAACTCTGTGTATGAAGGATTATCTCTAAACATTGAAACTTAAGCTGCACATAGGTCACATTTTTCTGGAGCTATCCATTTACTGTTAGAAACCTAGAGCAGAGTCCACAAGACAATTAAAATTACTGACATCTTTCTAAGCCTCTGCTCTTAACCTGATTAAGTGGACAAGCTGGCTATGGAGGGGGGTCCATGAAACTCCTGATACTGTATGCATAATTTTGTATGCTGATACCCGATTTTTTTCCTGTGGAAATATAGATAGCTATCATCAGATTCACAGAGTGTAAGAACTGTTCTTTAGAGTGACGCTAAAATTGGTAAGATTGGGACTTAATGTCTTATAGCATAGTTTGCTAAGGGAGGTATATTTAAGTATTAAAGTTGACTTCACCAACAGGATACCAAGTAATTTAACATTGTATAGGAATCCCAAATTTCTCTGTATCATCTATAACTTATGAGTTGGAATATAGGAGATTTTACTACAACTGGGATTATTCTTCATTGGTTAATCTGTAGATATAATTGGGACTTAAGTTTTTTCTTAAAAGAGTAAATACCACCATATTTTCCTCTTCCTTTTTTGCAGCCTTTGGGATCATGCTACCATGACAGAAGTGAAATCTCTAACCTTTAATATGTCTGTTAGCAGTATGGAATATATTCCTGAGGGAGAGATCTTGGTAATAACCTATGGACGATCTATTGCTTTTCATAGTGCAGTAAGGTATGTCCAAGAAATACTTTTTTTTTGGTATCTTAAAAATTGGAAGGCACATGTGAAAGGTATTTAACTCTTTAAAAAGGCAAACCTTGGCCTATACTATATAATATGGGGAAAAGTTTCCATACTATTATTAATATGTATTTTAAGAATTTGATATACTGAGGAATTAATCCAGTTAATTTCCAATATTTAGGGAACATTATTGGTAAAATTTAGTAACTTCTAAATTTTCTTTTTTTTTTTTTAAATTATATTTTTCTTAAAAGGATTGCTAGACTGGTGTTATAATAATTAATGTTCATTACTGTATAAAGCCACTGTCATCTTGATTCTCTTATTAATTTTCCCTTTATAATTTTAGAGAAATAGTGGTTTTTTTCTTCTATTCCGAAGTTTGTGTAGATCTAATGATGTTTTTTAAAAACAGATTTAATTTTTTTGTGACTATAAATATAGTTAAGTGCCCTTGTTGAAAATTTGGAAAAGATAATTTTAAAAAATTTGCCCACTGTTCTTCAACCATAGATGCCAGACTGTTAATGGTAGTTGTATTTTCCATTAGTCTTTTTTTCTTTGCTACACATGTATAACATTATATGTGTGTGTTTGTGTGGGTATTTTTTTAGTTACTAGGGCTCTATGAGTATAATTTTGATTTTTTATTTTAAACTATTCTTAGCTATTAAAAACTGTTTGAAAATATTTTTGCTAGGTGTATTGCATTATAGGTTTTACTAAATTATGTTTCAGTTTGTCTGAAAAGAGCTGATGTCCAAACTCATTGATGTTCTTATGAAGCTGTTCCTGTGCATTGATTCTTATTATAGCTGTAGTTCCAAATTTGGTTATTCTTTCAAAAGTTTGATAGTAAAAACAGAACCATCTTTAGCAGTTTTTATATTTTTGTGGTATTGAAGGTTTTGTTACAGAAGCTTATAAATTTTCAGCAATTGAGAATAATGTATAAATAATCCATTATGTTAATTACTTATTATAAAACATTTTCTGCTCTCAAAGATAATGCGTGGTTGTCATGGAAAAATCAAACAATACAGAATTAAATTTCTTTCAATGCAAAAATCCAAATATACTATTGTTAATTAGCCAGCACAGTCATTTCCAGGAAAGCACTCACTGCACAAAGTGTTTTTGTATTCCTGGAATGAACTGCACTTGGCATAGTATCCTTCTGGACTTTTGCTAATATTATTTAGAGGGCTTTTTTTTTTAACATCACTATGTTTGACTAAATGAAGATATAGTCATTTCTTGGGTTTCAGAAATTAGGAACACTTTAAAAGTAATTGTTTCCTGGTATTGTTTATGTAGTATTAAAAATTTATAAATATTATTTAAATTATTTTCTAGTTTGGACCCAATTAAGTCCTTTGAAGCTCCTGCAACCATCAATTCTGCATCTCTTCATCCTGAGAAAGAATTTCTTGTTGCAGGTGGTGAAGACTTTAAACTTTATAAGTATGATTATAATAGTGGAGAAGAATTAGGTGAGTTGCTCTCTTTTTCCTCCCTTAAAATGATACGGTTACATTTATCAAATGGTAGGTTTCAGTAATTAACACCTCAGTTAGCAAATTTTTCAGCTAACTAAAGCTTGTTATTTCCAAGTGAAAAAAGTAAAGGATTTTTTTCCATTTTTGGTAGAAGTATTTACAGAGGTGTAAACAAAGCATGCCAGACTCTCAATTTTACCTTTTCCTTTTAACTTAAGTTCATCATATTCTGGTAGTCTATACAATAGGGCAGTATATTTATTGGGGGTAGGAGGAGGCAGTCTTACATCAAAATCATGTTAAACAGATGTAAGGGTATTTGTTTTTTCTGAAGTATAGTGCTGGTATGTAGTGCCATCTACCTGGCTCCTCCTTTTGCCAATGTAAGAATCTCTAAGCTCTATTGAGAATAGTGTGGGCAAAAAACAGCTATGGTGTATTATAGGGATACCTTAGGCATCTGAATTGGAGGGGATTTTTGTTTGTTTGGATTTTTTTTGGAGTCTGACTTTTGCTTCCATTTTCATAATAGTCCTTCATGAAGGGGAAGGGCATGTTAAGATTAATTTGAAGTTAATGTATATCTAATTTTACATTTATCTGATTGACTAGGTATGTCATAATCATGGTTCTCAGTATCTACTTCTAGCCTTCACAAAATTTTCTTTTTGAACTAGCATATTTAGTTTTTATAATTTCTTTTTCTGTAAGCTGCTACTTTGTCTAGCTGTCCTGCTTTACCACCCAGTGAAATTAAGCTTGTTAGAATTATACACAAAGAACAAAAGACAGCCTTATGTTTTGTTTTTTTGGGAAAACTAATGGATTTGGGTTGGACTAGTGGAAGTTTGGTGAATGGACCATATAGAATCTATTATAATTGCTTACGGTTCACCCTTTATTATTTGAATATATGACTTTTAAATCAGAGATCCTTTTTTATTATTTAACGTCAGTTTTCAGAGTTTCAGAATGTTGTGGTCACGCTTTTTATTCTTTTTGAAAAAGAGGTAAATTACCTGCCTGAGATCTGTGGTCACAGTAGTGAACACCAGACCTTGGACCCCAGCTTATTCTCATTCCAAACCTCTCATATTCTTTCTACTCTCATGAGAATTTGTACTGTCGTGATAATACTCTCTTGATACTTTCTGGTTGGACAGAGATGGGGAAAGATGAGGGTCCTTGAGTTGAATGGACCTGAAAACAGAATAGAAGCAAGCATTGGTCTAGTAAAATAGTCAAGACTTGGAAAACACAAAGGTGACGAGGCATTAGAAAAATAGAAGAGGAAAGTTCATAAATAAGGATATGACTTAAACAGAACAACACTACTACTGACCTGTACATTTTCTCATTAAATTCCCCAGACTAAAATATTTAAGGATCGGCATTGATCTTGAATCTTCATGTTCTGTGTGACAGAATGACTAGTAGACTCTAGTCTGGTAGGAAATTAAGAGGCAGAGTGTGTAAAAGAGCTCCATCTGGTGGCTCTCTGTGGTCATAATAAGAATTGGTTCCCTGGTAAATAGGCAGTGAGTTTAGAATGTGGAAATTGGAATTGAACTGACAGACTTTAGATCTGCTTTCTGTAAAATTTACTCCCTTCACCCTTTTTGGGACATGAAGCCATATATATATATGTTTTAAGAGGGACAGTATGACACCATAATGTGTGTTAGAATTGGAAGGGGGTAATTTTACAGAGAAATGGTAGACATTATGTACCACTTTGTGATAAGAATCACTTTATTTTTAATGAAGTTTAGTTCTTTGAATTTGCCCTTAAGATTTTCACATCTTCCCAATAATACAGACAGTATTTTCCTTAGTGTATCAATACTTAACCAACATTTAAGTATTAAATTATCTAATAGCCCTTCTCCTCTTTTTCAGAATCCTACAAAGGACACTTTGGTCCTATTCACTGTGTGAGATTTAGTCCTGATGGAGAACTCTATGCCAGTGGTTCTGAAGATGGAACATTGAGACTATGGCAAACTGTGGTAGGAAAAACATATGGCCTTTGGAAATGTGTACTTCCTGGTAAGCATTTGTATTCAAAGTTATCAAGTTAAGGGGGGTGCTGTAGATTTTAACTTATTTGATATGGTTTAATCAGAGAAGCCCATAATTATAAATTGGCTACTGTGTTATTTTGTTTGGTTAAATTTTTTTGTTGTGTTTTCTGTTCTTCGTGTGTCTCTGTGTGTGTGTGTGTGTGTGTGTGTGTGTGTGTGTGTGTGTGTGTGT